>NW_018397310.1:31234-31511 GCF_002168275.2 Theobroma umbraticum
TTCTCAAGGTAGACATTCAATTATAATATGTTTTAACCAAAAATGTAAAAAAAATTACTTTAAAATCAAGTATGAGATTATAAAACCTTTTGAAGCAGATAACAAGGCTTTTGAAGGAATGGAATACTATAAATGGATGTTTCTTCCCAAAGAATGGCTTTTCTACATGTTTCCCGATGTAGACATTCAATTATAGTTTGTTTTGATGAAAAATGCAAAAAAATCAACTTAAAATCATTTATGAGATTATAAAATCATTTAAAGTGAGTAATAAGGC
>NW_018397310.1:31765-31950 GCF_002168275.2 Theobroma umbraticum
CAAGTATGAGTTTATAAAACCTTTGTAAGCAAGTAACAAGGCTTTTGAGGGAATGAGACACTATAAATAGACTTTTCTTTTCATTGAATGGGTTTTTCTACACGTTTCTAATGGCAGGCACTTAATTATAGTATGTTTTAATGAAAAATGTAAGTCAATCTAACCTAAAATCAGTTATGAGATTA
>NW_018397310.1:31960-32082 GCF_002168275.2 Theobroma umbraticum
TAAAGCGAGTAATAAGGCTTTTAGAAGAATGGGTGACTATAAATAGATATTTTCTGTTAATGAATGCCTTTTTTTCATGTTTATTGAGGTAGACATTTAATTAAAGTCTGTTTTAACAAAAA
>NW_018397310.1:32092-32217 GCF_002168275.2 Theobroma umbraticum
AATTCAACTTAAAATCACATTTGAGATTCTAAAACCATTTAAAGTGAGTAATAAGCATTTTGAAGGGTTGGACGACTATAAATAGACTTTTCTTACCAATGACTATATTTTTTTTAACATTTCTC
>NW_018397310.1:32317-37018 GCF_002168275.2 Theobroma umbraticum
TTTGAAGGAATGGGAGACTATAAATAGACTTTTCTTGTCAATGAATGCATTTTTCTTCATATTTCTAAAGGTGGATATTCAATTATAATATGTTTTAGCCAAAAATTTAAAAAAAATCAATTTAAAATCAAGTATGAGATTACAAAACCTTTTGAAGCAAGTAACAAGGCTTTTGAAGGAATGTGACACAATAAATGGATTTTTCTTCCCAATTAATGGCTTTTTCTACACGTTTCCTGACGCATGCATTCAATTATAGTATATCTTAATGAAAAATGCAAGACAATATAACCTAAATTCAGTTATGAGATTATAAAACCATTTTAAGCAAGTAATAAGGCTTTGGAAGGAATTGGTGACTGTAAATAGACTTTTTTTACTAATGAATGCCTTCTTCTTCATGTTTCTCGAGATAAACATTCAATTAAAGTCTATTTTAACTAAAAATGTACAAAGAATTTAACTTAAAATTAATTTTGAGATTATAAAACCTTTTAAAGTGAGTAATAAAAGCTTTTAAAGGAATGAGTAACTATAAATGGAGTTTTTGGGCCAATGGATGGCTTTTGCTTCATATTCCCCAAGGTAGACATTCGATTAGAGCCTTTTTTAACTAAAAATTTTAAAAAATACAACTTAAAATCAACTTTGAGACTATAAAACCATTTAAAGAGAGTAATAAGGCTTTTGAAGGAATGGATGACTATAAACAGATTTTTCTTGTCAATGAATGTCATTTTCTTTACGTTTCTCAAGGTAAACATTCAATGATAATCTGTTTTAAGAAAAAATGTGAAAAAATTCAATTTATATTCAATTATTAGTTTATGAAACCATTTAAAGCAATTAATAAGGCTTTCCAAGGCTTCAGTGAGTATAAATGAACATTTCATGCCAATGAATGGCTTTTGCTTCATATTCCTCCACAAGGCAGACATTCAATTATAGCCTTTTTAAACCAAAAATGTAAATAAAAATGAATTTAAAACAAATTATGAGATTATAAAACCTTTTAAAATGAGTAACAAGGTTTTTGAAGGAATAGGAGACAATAAATAGACATTTCTACCCAACGAATGGCATTTTCTTCACATTTCCTGAGGCAAGCATTCAATTATAGTCTGTTGTAATGAGAAATGTAAGACAATTCAACCTAAAATTAGTTATGAGATTATAAAACCATTTAAAGCAAGTGATAAGGCTTTTGAAGGAATGGGTGACTGTAAATGAACTTTTCCTACCAATGAATGCCTTTTTCTTAACGTTTCCTGATGCAAACATTCAATTGTAATTTGTTTTGATGAAAAATATAAAAAAATTTAACTTAAAATCAATTATGAGATTATAAAACCATTTAAAGCGAGTAATAAGGCTTTCAAAGGAATGGGTGACAATAAATAGACTTTTCTTGCCAATGAATGCCTTTTTTTCATGTTTCTCGAGGTAGACAGTTAATTATAATTTTTTTAAGTAAAAATATAAAAAAATTCAGTTTAAAATCAAGTATGAGATTATAAAACCTTTTGAAGCAAGTAACAAGGCTTTTGAGGGAATGGGACACTATAAATGAACTTTTTTTTATTGAATGGCTTTTTTTACATGTTTCCCAAGGTAAACATTTAATTATAGTCTGTTTTAATGAAAAATGTAAGGCAATCCAACCTAAAATCAGTTATGAGATTATAAAACCATTTAAAGCAAGTAATAAGGTTTTTGGAAGAATGGGTAACTATAAAATCAGTTATGAGTGCCTTTTTTTTCACGTTTCTTGAGGTAGACATTTAATCAAAGTCTGTTTTAACAAAAAATGTACAAAGAATTCAACTTCAAATCACATTTGAAATTATAAAATCATTTAAAGTGAGTAATAAGCTTTTGAAGGAATGGGTGAATATAAGTGGACTTTTCTTGCCAATGAACCTTATTTTTATGTTTCTCGAGGTAGACATTCAATTATAATCTGTTTTAACCAAAAATGTAAAAAAAATTAATTTAAAATCAAGTATGAGATTATAAAACCTTTTGAAGCGGGTAACAAGGCTTTTGAAGGAATGAGACACTATAAATGGACTTATCTCCCAATTAATGGCTTTTTCCACACGTTTACTGATGCTGGTATTTAATTATATAGTCTTTTTTTATGAAAATTAGAAAAAAATTCAACTTAAAATCAATTATGAGATTATAAAACCATTTAAAGTGAGTAATAAGGCTTTTGAAGGAATGGGTGACTATAAATAGACTTTTCTTGCCAATGAATGCTTTTTTCTTCATGTTTCTCAAGGTAAACATTTGATTATAATCTGTTTTAACCAAAAATATAAAAAGAGTTAAACTTAAAATCAATTTTGAAATTATAAAACTATTTAAAGTGAGTAATAAAAGCTTTTGAAGGAATGGGTGACTATATATGGAGTTTTTGAGCAAATGGATGGCTTTTGCTTCACATTCCCTAAGGTAAACATTCAATTAGAGCCTTTTTTAACTAAAAATCTAAAAAAATTCAACTTAAAATCAGCTTTAAGGCTATAAAACCATTTAAAGAGAGTAATAAGGCTTTGAAGAAATTGGTGACTATAAATGGACTTTTCTTGCCAATGAATGCCTTTTTCTTTACGTTTCTTGAGGCAAACATTCAATTAGAGTTTGTTTTAACCAAAAATGTGAAAAAATTCAACTTAAAGTCAATTATTAGTTTATGAAACTATTTAAAGTAAGTAATAGGGCTTTTCAAGGCTTCAGTGACTATAAATGAACTTTTTTTTGACAATGGATGGCTTTTGATTCATGTTCCTCCCCAAGGCAAACATTAAATTATAGCCTTTTTACACCAAAAATGTAAAAAAAATTAAAGTTAAAACTAATTATGAGATTATAAAACCTTTTAAAGTCAATAACAAGGCTTTTGAAGAAACGAGAGACTATGAATAGATATTTTTTCCCAATGAATGATTTTTTTTACATGTTTTTAAAGACAGGTATTGAATGATAGTCTATTTTAATGAAAAATGTAAGACAATCTAACCTAAAATCAGTTATGAGATTATAAAACTATTTAAAATGAGTAATAAGGCTTTTGAAGGAATGGGTGACTATAAATGGACTTTTTTCACTAATGAATGTCTTTTTCTTTATATTTTTCAAGGTAGACATTCAATTAAAGTCTGTTTTAAGCCAAAATGTACAAAGAATTCAACTTAAAATCAATTTTGAGAT
Source organism: Theobroma umbraticum (assembly GCF_002168275.2). Taxonomy (NCBI): domain Eukaryota; kingdom Viridiplantae; phylum Streptophyta; class Magnoliopsida; order Malvales; family Malvaceae; genus Theobroma; species Theobroma umbraticum. Next base: position 35,534 of record NW_018397310.1, read on the forward strand.
TATAAAACCATTTAAAGTGAGTAATAAGCTTTTTGAAGGAATGGATGACTATAAATGGACTTTTCTTGTCAATGAATGCCATTTTCTTCGCATTTCTTAAGATAAGCATTCAATTATAATCTATTTTAAATAAAAATATAAGCAAATCAATTTAAAATCAAGTATGAGATTATAAAACTTTTTGAAACGGGTAATAAGGCTTTTGAAGGAATGGGACACTATAAATGAACTTTTCTTCCTAATGAATGGCTTTTATATGTTTCTCAAGGTAAGCAATCAATTATAATCTATTTTGATGAAAAATGTAAAAAAATTCAACTTAAAATCAATTATGAGATTATAAAACCATTTAAAGCAAGTAATAAGGCATTTGAAGGAATGGGTGACTATAAATGGACTTTTCTTGTCAATGAATGCGTTTTTCTTCACGGTTCTTGAGGTGGACATTCATTATAATATGTTTTAACTAAAAATGTAAAAAGAGTTAAACTTAAAATCAAATTTGAAATTATAAAACCATTTAAAGTGAGTAATAAAAGCTTTTGAAGGAATGGGTGACTATAAATGGAGTTTTCACATCAATGGATGGCTTTTGCTTCATGTTCCCCAAGGTAGACATTCGATTACAGCCTTTTCTAACTAAAAATGTAAAACAATTCAGCTTAAAGTCAATTATTAGTTTATGAAATCATTTGAAGCAAGTAATAGGGCTTTCTAAGGCTTCAGCGACTATAAATGGACTTTTCGTGCCAATGGATGGCTTTTACTTTATGTTTCTCTCTAAGGCAGACATTCAATTATATCCTTTTTAAACTAAAAATATAAAAAAAAATTTTAATTTAAAACCAATTATAAGATTGTAAAACCTTTTAAAGCGAGTAATAAGGCTTTTGAAGAAATGAGAGACTATAAATGGACATTTCTTTCTAATGAATGGGCTTTTTTACACATTTTCTAAGGCAAGCATTCAATTATAGTCTATTTTAATGAAAAGAGTAAGACAATCCAACCTAAAATCAATTATGAGATTATAAAACCATTTAAAGCGAGTAATAAGGCTTTTAAAGGAATGAGGGACACTAAATGGAGTTTTCCTATCAATGAATGCCTTGTTCTTCATGTTTCTTGAGGTAGAAATTCAATTAAAGTCTATTTTAACCAAAAATGTACAAAGAATTCAACTTAACATCAATTTTGAGATTATAAAACCATTTAGAGTGAGTAATAAGCATTTTGAAGGAATGGGTGACTATAAATGGACTTTTCTTGTTAATGAATGCTTTTTTCTTCATGTTTCTCAAGGTAGACATTCAATTATTATCATTTTTAACCAAAAATGTAAAAACATTTAATTTAAAATCTAGTATAAGACTATAAAACTATTTAAAGTGGGTAACAAGGTTTTTGAAGGAATGGGACACTATAAATGGATTTTTTTACTCAATGAATAGCTTTCTCTACATGTTTCCCAAGACAAGCATACAA
>NW_018397310.1:37160-37958 GCF_002168275.2 Theobroma umbraticum
TATAAATGGACTTTTCTTATCAATAAATATATTTTTCTTCACGTTTCTCGAGGTGAAAATTCAATTATAATCTGTTTTAACTAAAAATGTAAAAAGAGTTAAACTTAAAATCAATTTTGAAATTATAAAACCATTTAAAGTGAGTAATAAAAGCTTTTGAAGGAATGGGTGACTATAAATGGAGTTTTTGAGCTAATGAATGGCTTTTGCTTCATGTTCCCTAAGGCAAAAATTCGATTAGAGCCTTTTTAACTAAAAATGTAAAAAAATTTAACATAAAATTAACTTTGAGACTATAAAACTATTTGAAAAGCGTAATAAGGCTTTTAAAGGAATGAGTGACTATAAATAGACTTTTTTGCCCAATGAAAGCCTTTTTCTTTACATTTCCCAAGGTAGACATTCAATTATAGTCTGTTTTAACTAAAAGTGTGAAAAAATTCAACTTAAAGTCAATTATTAGTTTATGAAACCATTTAAAGCAAGTAAAAAGGCTTTCTTAAGCTTCAGTCACTATAAATGGACTTTTCGTGCTAATGGATGGCTTTTGTTTGACATTCTTCCCTAAGGCAGACATTTAATTATAATCCTTTTAAACCAAAAATGTAAAAAAAATATAATTTAAAACTAATTATAAGATTATAAAATCTTTTAAAGTGAGTAACAAGGCTTTTGAAGGAATAAGAGACTATAAATGGATATTTTTTCCTAATGAATGGCTTTTTCTACACATTTCTTGAGGCAGGAATTCAATTATTGTTTGTTTTAATGAAAAATGAAAGACAATCCAACCTAAAA
>NW_018397310.1:38069-38390 GCF_002168275.2 Theobroma umbraticum
TCAATTTTGAGATTATAAAACCATTTAAAGTGAGTAATAAGCATTTTGAAGGAAAGGGTGACTATAAATGGACTTTTCTAACTAATGAATGCCTTTTCCATCATGTTTCTAGAGGTAGACATTCAATTGTAATTTGTTTTAATCAAAAATGTAAAAAAATTCAATTTAAAATCAAGTATGAGATTATAAAACTATTTGAAGTGGGTAACAAGGCTTCTGAAGGAATGAGACACTATAAATAGACTTTTCTTCTTAGTGAATGGCTTTTTCTCCACGTTTCTCGAGGTAGGTATTCAATTATAGTATGTTTTTATGAAAAAT
>NW_018397310.1:38467-40949 GCF_002168275.2 Theobroma umbraticum
ATAAATGAACTTTTCTTGCCAATGAATGTGTTTTTCTTCATGTTTCTTGAGGTGGACATTCAATTATAATATATTTTAATCAAAAATGTAAAAGAGTCAAACTTAAAATCAATTTTGAAATTATAAAGCCATTTGAAGGGAGTAATAAAAGCTTTTGAAGGAATGGGTGACCATAAATGGAGTTTTCGCACCAATGGATGGCTTTTGCTTTACGTTCGTCAAGGTAGACATTTGATTAGAGCCATTTTTAACTAAAAATATGAAAAAATTCAACTTAAAATCAACTTTGAGACTATAAAACCATTTAAAAAGAGTAATAAGGCTTTCAAAGGAATGGGTGACTATAAATGGACTTTTCTTGCCAATGAATGCCTTTTTCTTTATGTTTCTTGAGGCAGACATTCAATTATAGTCTGTTTTAACCAAAAATGTGAAAAAATTTAACTTAAAGTCAATTATTAGTTTATGAAACCATTTAAAGCATGTAATAAGGCTTTTTAAGGCTTCAGTCACTATAAATGGACTTTTCGTGCTAATGGATGGCTTTTGCTTGACGTTCCTCCCTAAGGCAGACATTTAATTATAGCCTTTTTAAACCAAAAATGTAAAAAAAATAATTTAAAACTACTTATGAGATTATAAAACGTTTTAAAGTGAGTAACAAGGCTTTTGAAGGAATAAGAGACTATAAATAGACATTTTTTCCCAATGAATGGTTTTTTCTGTATGTTACCCAAGGCAAGCATTCAATTATAGTCTATTTTAATGAAAAATGTAAGACAATCCAACATAAAATCAGTTATGAGATTATAAAACCTTTTAAAGTGAGTAATAAGGGTTTTGAAGGAATGGGTGACTGTAAATGAACTTTTGCTGCCAATGAATGCCTTTTTCTTAATGTTCTTGAGGTAGATATTCAATTAAAGTCTATTTTAACTAAAAATGTACAAAGAATTCAACTTAAAATCAATTTTGAGATTATAAAACCATTTAAAGTGAGTAATAAGTATTTTCAAGGAACGGGTGACTATAAATGGACTTTTCTTACCAGTGAATGCCTTCTTCTTCTTGTTTCTCGAAGTAGACATTCAATTATAATCTGTTTTAACAAAAAATGTAAAAAAATATAATTTAAAATCAAGTATGAGATTATAAAACTATTTGAAGCAGTTGGCAAGGCTTTTGAAGGAATGGGACAACATAAATAGACTTTTCTTCTCAATTAATGGCCTTTTCTACACGTTTCCTGAGGTAGGCATTCAATTATAGTCTGTTTTAATTAAAAATATATAAAAATTCAATTTAAATCAATTATGAGATTATAAAACTATTTAAAGCGAGTAATAAAGCTTTCGAAGGAATGGATGACTATAAATGGACTTTTCTTGCAAATGAATGCATTTTTCTTTACGTTTCTCGAGGTGGACATTCAATTATGATCTGTTTTAGCCAAAAATGTAAAAAAAGTCAAACTTAAAATCAAATTTGAAATTATAAAACCATTTAAAGTGAGTAATAAAAGCTTTTGAAGGAATGAGTGACTATAAATGGAGTTTTTGCGCCAATAGATGGCTTTTGCTTCATGTTCCCTAAGGCAAACATTCGATTAGAGCCTTTTTTAACTAAAAATGTAAAAAAATTCAACTTAAAATTAACTTTGAGACTATAAAACCAATCAAAGAAAATAATAAGGCTTTTGAAGGAATAGGTGACTATAAATGGACTTTTCTTGCCAATGAATGCCTTTTTCTTTATGTTTCTGATGGTCAACATTGAATTACAATCTGTTTTAACTAAAAATCTAAAAAAATTTAACTTAAAGTCAATTATTAGTTTATGAAACCATTTAAGCAGTAAGATAGCTTTCTAAAGGCTTCAGTGACTCATAAATGGACTATTTAGTGCCAATGGATGGCTTTTGCTTCACAGGGTTCCTCCCTATCAATTATAGCTTTTTTAAACCAAAAATGTGAAAAAAATTCACTTTAAAACCAATTATGAGATTAAAAAACCTTTTAAAATGAGTAATAAGGCTTTTGAAGGAATGGGAGACAATAAATGGATTTTTCTTACCAATACATGCCTTTTTCTTTACATTTCTCATGGTAAATATTCAACTATAGTCTGCTTTAACCAAAAATATGAAAAAATTTAACTTAAAGTCAATTGTTAGTTTATGAAACCATTTAAAGCAAGTAATAAGGCTTTCCAAGGCTTCGGTGACTATAAATGGGTGGCTTTTGCTTCATGTTCTTCCCCAAGGCAGACATTCAATTATAGCTTTTTTAAACCCAAAAAGGAAAAAAATTAATTTAAAACCAATTATGAGATTATAAAACCTTTTAAAGCAAGTAACAAGGCTTTTGAAGGAATGAGAGACTATAAATGGGTATTTCTTCCCAATGAATGACTTTTTCTACACGTTTCTTGGGGCAAGCATTCAATTATAGTCTGTTTTGATGAAAAATGTAAAACAATTTGA
>NW_018397310.1:41000-41180 GCF_002168275.2 Theobroma umbraticum
AGTGAGTAATAAGACTTTTGAAGGAATGGGTGACTATAAATGGACTTTTTCTGCTAAAGAATCCATTTTTCTTCATGTTTCTCAAGGTAGACATTCAATTAAAGTCTGTTTCAACTAAAAATGTACAAAGAATTCAACTTAAAATCAATTGTGAGATTATAAAACCATTTAAAGTGAGTA
>NW_018397310.1:41198-41494 GCF_002168275.2 Theobroma umbraticum
TGGGTGACTATAAATAGACTTTTCTTCCCAATGAATACCTTTTTCTTTATGTTTCTCGAGGTAGACATTCAATTATAATCTGTTTTAACCAACAATGTAAAAAAGTTTAATTTAAAATCAAGTATGAGATTATAAAACCATTTAAAGCGGGTAACAAGGCTTTTGAAGGAATGGAACGCTATAAATGGACTTTTGTTCTCAATGAATGGCCTTTTCTACATGTTTCCTACGGCAGCCATTCAATTATAGTATGTTTTGATGAAAAATGTAAACAAATTCAACATAAAATCAATTAT
>NW_018397310.1:41504-41634 GCF_002168275.2 Theobroma umbraticum
AACCATTTAAAGCGAATAATAAAGCTTTCGAAGGAATGGGTGGCTATAAATAGACTTTTCTTACCAATGAATGTGTTTTTCTTCATGTTTCTCATGGTGGACATTCAATTATAATCTGTTTTAACCAAAA
>NW_018397310.1:41644-41792 GCF_002168275.2 Theobroma umbraticum
AATTAAACTTAAAATCAATTTTGAAATTATAAAACCATTTAAAGTAAGTAATAAAAGTTTTTGAAGGAATGGGTGATTGTAAATGGAGTTTTTGCCTCAATAGATGGCTTTTGGTTCACGTTCCTCAAGGTAGACATTCGATTAGAGC
>NW_018397310.1:41802-42360 GCF_002168275.2 Theobroma umbraticum
TAAAAATGTAAAAAAATTCAACTTACAATCAATTTTGAGACTACAAAACCATTTAAAGAAAGTAATAAGGCTTTTGAAAGAATAAGTGACTATAAATTAACTTTTCTTGCCAATGAATGCCTTTTTCTTTACGTTTATCGAGGTAGACATTGAATTATAGTCGATTTTAATCAAAACTGTGAAAAAAGTCAACTTAAAGTCAATTATTAGTTTATGAAACCATTTAAAGCAAAAAATAAGGCTTTCCAAGGCTTTAGTGACTATAAATAGACTTTTTATGCCAATGGATGCTTTTGCATCATGTTCCCAAGGCGAACATTCAATTATAGCCTTGTTAAACCAAAAATAGAAAAAAAAATTAATTTAAAATCAATTATGAGATTATAAAACCTTTTAAAGAGGGTAACAAGGCTTTTGAAGGAATGTGACACTATAAATGGACTTTTCTTCTCAATAAATGGCTTTTTTACATATTTCTCAAGGTAAGCATTCAATTATAGTCTATTTTAATGACAAATGTAAGACAATTAAACTTAAAATCAGTTATGAGATTATAAA
>NW_018397310.1:42370-42511 GCF_002168275.2 Theobroma umbraticum
GCAAGTAATAAGGCTTTTGAAGGAATAGGTGATTGTAAATAAACTTTTCCTATAATGAATGCTTTTTTCTTCATGTTTCTTAAGGTAGACATTCAATTAAAGTCTGGTTTAACTAAAAATGTACAAAGAATTCAACTTAAA
>NW_018397310.1:42521-42626 GCF_002168275.2 Theobroma umbraticum
AGATTATAAAACCATTTAAAGTGAATAATAAGCATTTTGAAGGAATAGGTCACTATAAATGGACTTTTCTTACCAATGAATGCCTTTTTCTTCATGTTTCTCAAG
>NW_018397310.1:42787-42957 GCF_002168275.2 Theobroma umbraticum
AGCGAGTAATAAGGCTTTTGAAGGAATGAGACACTATAAATGGACTTTTCTTCCCAATGAATAGCTTTTTCTACATATTTTCTGAGGCAGGCAATTAATTATAGTCTATTTTAATGAAAAATATAAAACAAATTCAACTTAAAATCAATTATGAGATTATAAAATCATTT
>NW_018397310.1:43162-43352 GCF_002168275.2 Theobroma umbraticum
GTGAGTAATAAAAGCTTTTGAAGGAATGGGTGACTATAAATGGAGTTTTTGAGCCAATGGATGGCTTTTGCTTCACGTTCCCCAAGGCAAACATTCAATTAGAGCCTTTTTTAATGAAAAATATATAAAAAATTCAACTTAAAATGAATTTTGAGAATATAAAACTATTTAAAGAGAGTAATAAGGCTTT
>NW_018397310.1:43362-43615 GCF_002168275.2 Theobroma umbraticum
GGTGACTATAAATGGACTTTTTTACCAATGAATGCCTTTTTCTTTACATTTCTCCAGGTAGACATTCAATTATAGTATGTTTTAACAAAAAATGTGAAAAACTTCAACTTAAAGTCAATTATTAGTGTATGAAACCATTTAAAGCTAGTAATAAGGCTTTCCAAGGCTTTAGTGACTATAAATGGACTTTTCGTGCCAATGGATGGCTTTTGCTTCATGTTCCCCGAGGTGGACATTCAATTATAGCTTTTTT
>NW_018397310.1:43646-43840 GCF_002168275.2 Theobroma umbraticum
ATCAATTATGAGATTATAAAACCTTTTAAAGCGAGTAATAAGGCTTTTGAAGTAATGGGAGACTATAAATGGACATTTCGTTTCCATGAATGACTTTTTCTACATATTTTCTAAGGTAGGCATTCAATTAGAGTTTATTTTAATGAAAAATGTAAAAGATTCAACCTAAAATCAATTACGAGATTATAAAACCA
>NW_018397310.1:43932-44079 GCF_002168275.2 Theobroma umbraticum
ATCAATAAATGCCTTCTTCTTCATGTTTCTCAAGGTAGACATTCAATTTAAGTGTGTTCAACCAAAAATGTACAAAGAAGTCTACTTAAAATCAATTTTGAGATTATAAAACCTTTTAAAGAGAGTAATAAGGCTTTTGAAGGAATG
>NW_018397310.1:44517-44720 GCF_002168275.2 Theobroma umbraticum
AAAACTTTTTAAAGCGAGTAATAAGGCTTTTGAAGGAATGAGAGACTATAAATGAAAATTTTTCCCCAATGAATGGCTTTTTCTACGTGTTTATCGAGGTAAGCATTCAATTATAGTCTGTTTTAATGAAAAATATAAAACAATTCAATCTAAAATCAATTATGAGATTATATAACCATTTAAAGCGAGTAATAAGGCTTTTG
>NW_018397310.1:45071-45302 GCF_002168275.2 Theobroma umbraticum
AAAGTGAGTAATAAAAGCTTTTGAAGGAATGGGTGACTATAAATGGAGTTTTCGGGCCAATGGATGGCTTTCGCTTCACGTTCCCCAAGGTGAACATTTGATTAGAGCCTTTTCTAACTAAAATGTAAAAAATTCAACTTAAAATCAATTTTGAGACTTCAAAACTATTTAAAGAGAATAATAAGGCTTTTGAAGGAATAGGTGACCATAAATGGACTTTTCTTACCAATG
>NW_018397310.1:45312-45404 GCF_002168275.2 Theobroma umbraticum
TCTTTACGTTTCTAAAGGTAAACATTCAATTATAGTCTGTTTTAACTAAAAAGGTGAAAAAATTCAAGTTAAAGTCAATTATTAGTTTATGA
>NW_018397310.1:45414-46758 GCF_002168275.2 Theobroma umbraticum
AGCAAGTAATAAGGCTTTCCAAGGCTGAAGTGACTATAAATAGACTTTTTGTGCCAATGGATGGCTTTTGCTTAATGTTCCCTAAGGCAGACATTCAATCATAACCTTTTTTAACTAAAAATGTAAAAAAAATTCAATTTAAAATCAATAATGAGATTATAAAACCTTTTAAATCGAATAATAAAGCTTTTGAAGGAATGAGTGACTATAAATGAGCTTTTCTTGTCAATGAATATCATTTTCTTTATGTTTTTGAAGGTACACATTCAATTATAGTCTGTTTTAACTAAAAATGTGAAAAAATTTAACTTAAAGCCAATTATTAGTTTATGAACCAATTTAAAGCAAGTAATAAGGCTTTTCAAGACTTCAGTGACTATAAATGGACTTTTCGTGTCAATGGATGGCTTTTGCTTCATGTTTCCCAAAGTGGACATTCAATTATAGCCTTTTTTAACCAAAAATGGAAGAAAATTCAATTTAAAATTAATTACGAGATTATAAAACTTTTTAAAGCGAGTAACAAGGCTTTTAAAGGAATGAGAGACTATAAATGGATATTTTTGTAACATCTCATACCCTTATTTAGAAGTTAATAAGACTCTATTAATGAGAAGAAGGGTCCTTTGACATAACTGTAAGTGTTAGGGAACAGTAACAAGTAAAAAGAATATTTTGAAATAAAATAATATTTTATAAATAAAATATTATTAAAATATTAATATTTAATTTATTAGTGAGATTAGTTAAAAGAGAGGGTTATATGACTAATCTAAGTGGGGGAGAAGAAGAAAAGAAGAATTCGAAAGAAAAATGAGGTTAGAGGGACCTGCGTGTCTTTATTAAATAGAGCACAAGCGGGTAAGTATATATTTAAATATTATGGTGCCACGTTGATGGGGTGCAAACCTTATATTATATTTATATACATGTCAAGGAAGGAATAGAAGAAAATTGGAATTTAAGAAGTGATGGGAGGACTTAATAAAAAGGATGAGAACTTAAGAGGGTTAAATGGTAATTTTACTATTTAGATTGGTCAAAGCTTACAAAGAAAGCTTTGACTTTTATTTTTCTTTTTCTCTCTCTCCATGGCAGACCAAATATGTGAGAGCTTATTGGGAATTGTGCACAAAGTAGTGAGAGCTTACTACTTGTTGACTAAGTGAAAAGTTTTAAATTTTTCTCTTAACTTTTCTTTCCTTTCCATTCCGCATGGCCCACCAAGTGGTGCCAACTTTTATTATTTTTCTTCTTATCCCATTGAGATTCTAGTACCTTCCTTTTCCGTCCTTTTATGCATTTTTTTTCTTTCTTTTCTTTCCAATCGTCACTTTTCTTCCT
>NW_018397310.1:46858-47140 GCF_002168275.2 Theobroma umbraticum
GTGATGTGCATTCATGATTGAAACACATATCCACCATGCTAAATGATTTTTCAATCTCATGTAAAAAGTTTATATTTTAAATTTTTATAAGGGATTTTATCATGTACTACGTGAACATTTTGAAAATGATTTTGAAATGAATTTTGAGGACCCAACCATATTTTAAAATAGTTTTATTAAACTGGGAGATTTGAGAGTAGGTCGGTTGTCACTCCGGTTAAGTATGACCCTTATGCACAAGTGAGCTCTAGGTAGAGAATCTTTGGGTCACCGACGGGCTAT
>NW_018397310.1:47150-47296 GCF_002168275.2 Theobroma umbraticum
TGGGGCCAGGGTCTATGATTTTACGGGGCTAGGCCACAAGTGGTTATACGCGGTTGCGACTACCTAATTTTCTCCAATGTCGACCAACATCATTGAGACTGCCATGGCATGTGGGATCCGGTGGAGCGGAGCTCCCGGATGTTATT
>NW_018397310.1:47309-47634 GCF_002168275.2 Theobroma umbraticum
TCCACGTGCTTTTATTGCTATACCTACTCGAGAGTGATATCTCTTTGGGTTTTTTTTTCACGTAAGTAATTTTTGCATGGTGAAAAATAATAGTTTTCTGCTGCTCCCTTGCTTATATGATGAAATTTGATTTAATTCTTTGTGTATAAGGTGAATTATGAAATTGCGCATAAGCTTTCTAAAATGTTGGATTTTTATGGGAGCATGCATGATGCCATTTAATTACTTTAAACCTGATGTTAAGTGATTTCGATGGTAGGAATCTCTCCAAGACTTGGGTTGATATTTGATTTAAATGATTATTTAGCATAAACTTACTTATTTT
>NW_018397310.1:47988-52289 GCF_002168275.2 Theobroma umbraticum
TAAGGTTATGTAATGACTACTACATATTATGTTGAAATTGTATGGAATTATCAAACCTGGTTATTAGTTTCTAGATGCCACATTTTAAATATTGTGATTATTTGGTTTAAATGAACCATGGCGTTAAAATTGTAATTTGAGTTTAAATCGCCTGGACGTTTAACTAAGGCTTGTTTGGGATTTGGCAGGTTCACTCGCAAGTCTCAGATGCCGGTAGCAATCAAGGGAAGAGTTGTTACAATTTCTTCCCAATGAATGGCTTTTTCTACACATTTCCCAAGGCAGGCATTCAATTATAGTTTGTTTTAATGAAAAATGCAAAACAATTCAACCTAAAATCAATTATGAGATTACAAAATCATATAAAGTGAGTAATAAGGCTTTTGAAGGAATGGGTGACTATAAATGGACTTTTCCTACTAATGAATGCCTTTTTCTTCACGTTTCTTAAGGTAGACATTCAATTAAAGTCTGTTTCAACCAAAAATGTACAAAGAATTCCACTTAAAATCAATTTTGAGATTATAAAACCATTTAAAGAGAGTAATAAGGCTTTTGAAAGAATGGGTGACCATAAATGGACTTTTCTTGTGAATGAATGCCTTTTTCTTTACGTTTTTGAAGGTAGACATTCAATTATAGTCTGTTTTAACCAAAAATGTGAAAACATTCAACTTAAAGTCAATTATTAGTTTATGAAACTGTTTAAAGTAAGTAATAAGACTTTCCAAGGCTTCAGTGACTATAAATGGACTTTTCATGCCAATGGACGGCTTTTGCTTCACGTCCCCAAGGCAGGCATTCAACCATAGCCTTTTTTAACCATAAATGTAAAAAAAAATAATTTAAAATCAATTTTGAGATTATAAAACCTTTTAAAGTGAGTAATAAAGTTTTTGAAGGAATGAGAGACTATAAATGGAAATTTCTTCTCAATGAATAGCTTTTTCTACACATTTCTCGAGGTAAGCATTCAATTATAGTCCGTTTTAATGAAAAATATAGAAACATTCAACCTAAAATCAATTATGAGATTATAAAACCATTTAAAGCGAGTAATAAGGCTTTTGAAGGAATGGGTGACCATAAAATGACTTTTCTTGCCAATGAATGCCTTTTTCTTCATGTTTCTTAAGGTGGACATTCAATTAAAGTCTGTTTTAACAAAAAATGTACAAAGAATTCAACTTCAAATCAATTTTGAAATTATAAAACTATTTAAAGTGAGTAATAAGCATTTTTAAGGAGTGGTTGACTATAAATAGACTTTTCTTGCCAATCAATGCCTTTTTGTTCATGTTTCTCAAGGTGGACATTCAATTATAATCTGTTTTAACCAAAAATGTAAAAAGAATTAAACTTAAAATCAATTTTGAAATTATAAAATCATTTAAAGTGAGTAATAAAATCTTTTGAAGGAATGGGTGAATATAAATGGAGTTTTCAACCAATGGATGGCTTTTGCTTCATGTTCCCCAAGGCAAACATTTGATTAGAGCCTTTTTTAACTAAAAATGTAAAAAAAATTTAACTGAAAATCAATTTTGAGACTACAAAACCATTTAAAGAGAATAATAACGCTTTTGAAGGAATACAAACCATAAATGGACTTTTCTTGCCAATGAATACCTTTTTCTTTATGTTTCTAAAGGTAAACATTTAATTATAGTCTGTTTTAACCAAAAAGGTGAAAAAATTCAACTTAAAGTCAATTATTAGTTTATGAAACCATTTAAAGCAAGTAATAAGGCTTTTCAAGGCTGAAGTGACTATAAATGGACTTTTTGTGCCAATGGATGGCTTTTGCTTTACGTTCCCTAATGCAAACATTCAATCATAGCCTTTTTAAACCAAAATGTAAAAAAAATTCAATTCAAAATCAATAATGAGATTATAAAACCTTTTAAAGTGAGTGATAAGGCTTTTGAAGGAATAAGTGACCATAAATATACTTTTCTTACTAACGAATGCCTTTTTCTTTACGTTTCTGAAGCTAGACATTCAATTACAGTATATTTTAACTAAAAATGTGAAAAAATTCAACTTAAAGTCAATTATTAGTTTATGAAACCATTTAAAGCAAGTAATAACTCTTTCCAAGGCTTCAGTGACTATAAATGGACTTTTCGTGCCAATGGATGGCTTTTACTTCACGTTCCCTAAGGTAGACATTCTATCATAGCCTTTTTTAGCTAAAAAGGTTACAAAAATTCAATTTAAAATCGATTATGAGATTATAAAACCTTTTAAAGCGAGTAATAAGACTTTTAAAGGAATAAGTAACCATAAATGGGCTTTTCCTGCCAATGAATGCTTTTCTTTACGTTTCTAAAGGTAGACATACAATTATAGTCTGTTTCAACCAAAAATGTGAAAAAAATTCAACTTAAAGTTAATTTTTAGTTTATGAAACCATTTAAAGCAAGTAATAAGGCTTTTCAAGGTTTTAGTTACTACAAATGGACATTTCATGCCAATGCATGGCTTTTGCTTCACATTCCCTAAGACAGACATTCAATCTTAACATTTTTTAACCAAAATGTAAAAAACATTTAATTTAAAATCAATTATTACATTATAAAACTTTTTAAAGCGAGTAATAAGGCTTTTGAAGGAATAGGAGACTATAAATGGACATTTCTTCCCAATGAATGGCTTTTTTTACATGTTTCTCAAGGTAGGCAATCAATTATAGTCTGTTTTAATGAAAAATATAAAAACATTCAACCTAAAATCAATTATGAGATTATAAAACCATTTCAAGTGAGTAATAAGGATTTTGAAGAAATCGGTGACCATAAATGAACTTTGTTTGTCAATGAATGCCTTTTTTTTCATTTTTTTTAAGGTGGACATTCCATTAAAGTCTGTTTTAACTAAAAATGTACAAAAAATTCAGCTTAAAATCAATTTTGAGATTATAAAACCATTTAAAGTGAGAAATAAGCATTTTGAAAGAATGGGTGACTATAAATAAACTTTTTTTCCCAATGAATGCCTTTTTCTTCATGTTTTTTGAGGTGGACATTCAATTAAAGTCTGTTTTAACTAAAAATGTACAAAGAATTCAACTTAAAATCAATTTTGAGGTTATAAAACTATTTAAAGTGAGTAATAAGCATTTTGAAGGAATGGGTGACTATAAATAGACTTTTCTTACCAATGAATACTTTTTTTTCACGTTTCTCAAGGTACACATTCAATTATAATCTATTTTAACCAAAAATGTAAAAATATTCAATTTAAAATCAAATATGAGATTATAAAACTTTTTAAAGCGAGTAATAAGGCTTTTGAAGGAATGAGACACTATAAATGCACTTTTTTTTCCTAATGAATAGCTATTTCTACATGTTTCCTGAGGAAGACATTCAATTATAGTCTGTGTTGATGAAAAACGTATAAAAATTCAACTTAAAATCAATTATGAGAATATAAAACTATTTAAGGTGAGAAATAAGGCTTTTCAAGGAATGGGTGACTAGAAACGAACTTTTCTTGTCGGCGAATGCATTTTTCTTCACATTGCTCTAGGTGGACATTCAATTATAATCTATTTTAACTAAAAATGTAAAAAGAATTAAACTTAAAATCAATTTTGAAATTATAAAATCATTCAAAGTGAGTAATAAAAGCTTTTGAAGGAATATGTGACTATAAATGGAGTTTTCGGGCCAATGGATGGCTTTTGCTTCATGTTTCCTAAGGCAGACATTCGATTAGAGCCTTTTTAAACTAAAAATGTGAAAAAATTCAACTTAAAATTAATTTTGAGATTATAAAACCATTTAAAGAGAATAATAAGACTTTTGAAGGAATGGGTGACCATAAATGGACTTTTTTTGCTAATGAATGCCTTTTTCTTTATGTTTCTTAAGCTAGACAATGAATTATAGTCAATTTTAACCAAAAAGGTGAAAAAATTCAACTTAAAGTCAATTATTAGTTTATGAAACCATTTAAAGCAAGTAATAAGGCTTTTCAAGGCTTTAGTGACTATAAATGGACTTTTCGTACTAATGGATAGCTTTTGCTTCACGTTTCCCAAGGCAAACTTTCAATCATAGCCTTTTTTAACCAAAAATATAAAAAATTTTAATTTAAAATCAATTATGAGATTAGAAAACTTTTTAAAGCGAGTAATAAGGCCTTTGAAGGAGTGAGAGACTATAAATAGACATTTCTTCCCAATGAATAGCTTTTTCTATATGTTTCTAGAGGTAGGCATTCAATTCTAGTCTGTGTTGTTGAAAAATGTAAAAAAATTCAACTTAAAATCAATTATGAGATTATAAAACCAT
>NW_018397310.1:52303-52393 GCF_002168275.2 Theobroma umbraticum
AAGGCTTTTAAAGGAATGGGTGACTATAAATAGACTTTTCTTACCAATGAATATATTTTTTTTCACGTTTCTTAAGGTAGACATTCAATT
>NW_018397310.1:52403-52618 GCF_002168275.2 Theobroma umbraticum
TTAACTAAAAATGTAAAAAAATTTAAACTTAAAATAAATTTTGAAATTATAAAACCATTTAAAGTGAGTAATAAAAGCTTTTGAAGAAATGGGTGACTATAAATGGAGTTTTCGGGTCAATGGATGGCTTTTGCTTCACATTCCCCATGGTAGACATTCGATTAGAGCCTTTTTTTAATTAAAAATGTAAAAAAATTTAACTTAAAATCAATTTT
>NW_018397310.1:52628-52953 GCF_002168275.2 Theobroma umbraticum
AACCATTTAAAGAGAGTAATAAGGCTTTTGAAGGAATGGGTGATCATAAATGGACTTTTCTTGCTAATGAATACCTTTTTCTTCACATTTCTTGAGGTACGCAATCAATTATAATCTGTTTTAACTAAAAATATAAAAATATTCAATTTAAAATCAAGTATGAGATTATAAAACCTTTTAAATTGAGTAATAAGGCTTTTGAAGGAATGGGACACTATAAATAGACTTTTCTTCCAATGAATGGCTTTTTTCACACGTTTCTCACGGCATTTCAATTCTAGTTTGTGTTGATGAAAAATATAAAAAAATTCAACTTAAAATCAAT
>NW_018397310.1:53161-53358 GCF_002168275.2 Theobroma umbraticum
TTATAATCTGTTTTAACCAAAAAAGTAAAAATAATTAAACTTAAAATCAATTTTGAAATTATAAAACTATTTAAAATGAGCAATAAAAGCTTTTGAAGAAATGGGTGACTATAAATGGAGTTTTCAGGCCAATGGATGGCTTTTGCTTCACGTTTCTCAAGGTAGACATTCGATTAGAGCCTTTTTTAACTAAAAAT
>NW_018397310.1:53368-53574 GCF_002168275.2 Theobroma umbraticum
TCAACTTAAAATCAATTGTGAGATTATAAAACTATTTAAAGAGAGTAATAAGGTTTTTGGATGAATGGGTGACCGTAAATGCACTTTTCTTACCAATGAATGCCTTTTTTGTTACGTTTCTTAAGGTAAACATTCAATTATATTCTATTTAACTAAAAATATGAAAAA
Source organism: Theobroma umbraticum (assembly GCF_002168275.2). Taxonomy (NCBI): domain Eukaryota; kingdom Viridiplantae; phylum Streptophyta; class Magnoliopsida; order Malvales; family Malvaceae; genus Theobroma; species Theobroma umbraticum. The sequence continues at coordinate 53,537 of NW_018397310.1, forward strand.
ACTCCACTTAAAGTCAATTATTAGTTTATGAAACTATT
>NW_018397310.1:53584-56150 GCF_002168275.2 Theobroma umbraticum
AATAAGGCTTTCCAAGCGTTCAGCGACTATAAATAGACTTTTTGTATAGATGGATGGCTTTTACTTTATGTTCCCCAAGACAGACTTTCAATCATAGCCGTTTTTAACCAAACATGTAAAAAAAATCAATTTAAAACCAATTATGAGATTATAAAACCTTTTAAAATGTGTAATAAGGCTTTTGAAAGAATAGAAGATTATAAATGGACATTTCTTCCCAATGAATGGCTTTTTGTACATGTTTTTTCAGACAGACATTCAATTATAGTATGTTTTAATGAAAAATTTAGAAGAATTCAATCTAAAATCAATTATGAGATTATAAAACCATTTAAATTGAGTAATAATGCTTTTAAAGGAATGGGTGACTATAAATGGACTTTTCTTATCAATAAATACCTTTTTCTTCACGTTTCTCAAGGTGAACATTCAATTAAAGTCTGTTTTAACAAAAAATGTATAAAGAATTCAACTTAAAATCAATTTTGAGATTATAAACCATTTAAAGTGAGTAATAAGCATTTTGAAGGAATGGGTGACTATAAATGGACTTTTCTTGCACTGAATGCCTTTTTTCACATTTCTCGAGTAAGCATTCAATTATAATCTGTTTTAACTAGAAATGCAAAAAAAATTCAATTTAAAATCAAGTATGAGATTATAAAACCTTTTAAAGTGAGTAATAAGGCTTTTGAAGGAATAGAACACTATAAATGAACTTTTCTTCCCAATGAATGCCTTTTTCTCTATGTTTCTTGAGGTGGACGTTCAATTAAAGTCTGTTTTAACAAAAAATATGCGAAGAATTCAACTTAAAATTAATTTTGAGGTTATAAAACCATTTAAAATGAGTAATAAGCATTTTAAAGGAATGGGTGACTATAAATGGACTTTTCTTGTCACTGAATGCCTTTTTCTTCATATTTCTCGAGGTAAGCATTCAATTATAATCTGTTTTAACCAAAAATGTAAAAAAATTCAATTTAAAATCAAGTATGAGATTATAAAACCTTTTAAAGTGAGTAATAAGGCTTTTGAAGGAATGGGACACTATCAATAGACTTTTCTTCTCAATGAATAGCTTTTTCTACACTTTTCTTGAGGTAGGCATTCAATTATAGTCTGTGTTGATGAAAAATGTATAAAAATTCAACTTAAAATCAATTATGAGATTATAAAACCATTTAAAGTGAGTAATAAGGCTTTTGAAGGAATGGGTGACTAAACAGACTTTCTTGCCAATGAATGCATTTTTTTCACGTTGCTTGAGGTGGACATTCAATTAAAATCTGTTTTAACTAAAAATGTAAAAAAAATTAAACTTAAAATCAATTATAAAATTATAAAATCATTCAAAGTGAGTAATAAAAGCTTTTGAAGGAATAGATGACTATAAATGGAGTTTTCGGGCCAATGGATGGATTTTGCTTCATGTTCCCCAAGGTACACATTTGATTAGAGCCTTTTTTAACTAAAAATGTAAAAAAATTAAACTTAAAAATCAATTTTAAAATTATAAAACCATTCAAAGAGAATAATAAGACTTTTAAAGGAATGGGTGATCATAAATGGACTTTTTTTGTCAATGAATGCCTTTTTCTTTATGTTTCTTAAGGTAGACATTCAATTATAGTCTATTTTAACCAAAAAGGTGAAAAAATTCAACTTAAAGTCAATTATCCAATTATGAAACTATTTAAAGCAAGTAATAAGGCTTTCCAAGGCTTTAGTGACTATAAATGGATTTTTCGTGCCAATTGATGGCTTTTGCTTCACATTTCGCAAGGTAGACTTTCAATCATAGCCTTTTTTAAACAAAATGTAAACAAAATTCAATTTAAAATCAATTATGAGATTACAAAACCTTTTAAAGCAAATACAAAGGCTTTTGAAGCAATAGGTAACCATAAATGGACTTTTTTGACCAATGAATGCCTTTTTCATTACGTTTCACAAGGTCGACATTTAATTATAGTCTGTTTTAACAAAAAAATTTAAAAAATTCAACTTAAAGTCAATTATTAGTTTATGAAACCATTTAAAGCAAGTAATAAGGCTTTCCAAGGCTTCAGTGACTATAAATGGACCTTTCATGCCAATGGATGGGTTTTGCTTCATGTTCCCCAAGGCAGATATTCGATCATAGCCTTTTTTAACCAAAAATATAAAACAAATTTAATTTAAAATCAATTATGAGATTTTAAAACCTTGTAAAGCGAATAATAAGGCTTTTGAAGGAATAAAAGACTTTAAATGGACATTTTTTTCTCAATGAATGGCTTTTTTTTACACGTTTCTCAATGCAGGGATTCAATTATAGTATGTTTTAATGAAAATGTACAAAAATTCAACCTAAAATCATTTATGAGATTATTAAACCATTTAAAGCGAGTAATAAGGCTTTTGAAGGAATGGGTGACTATAAATGGAATTTTCGAGCCAACGGATGGCTTTTGCTTCATGTTCCCCAAGCAAACAATCGATTAGAGCCTTTTGAAATAAAAATGTAAACAAATTCAACTTAAAATCAATTTTGAGATTATAAAATCATTTAAAGAGAATATTA
>NW_018397310.1:56250-56399 GCF_002168275.2 Theobroma umbraticum
ATGAATGCCTTTTTCTTTATGTTTCTTAAGGTAGATATTTAATTATAATCTGTTTTAACCAAAAATGTGAAAAAATTCAACTTAAAGTCAATTATTAGATTATAAAACTATTTAAAGGAAGTAATAAGGCTTTCCAAGGCTTCAGTGAC
>NW_018397310.1:56409-56522 GCF_002168275.2 Theobroma umbraticum
CCTTTCATGCCAATGGATGGGTTTTGCTTCACGTTCTCCAAGGAAAACATTCGATCATAGCCTTTTTCAACCAAAAATCTAAAAAAAATTAATTTAAAATTAATTATGAGATT
>NW_018397310.1:56532-56627 GCF_002168275.2 Theobroma umbraticum
TTAAAGCGAGTAATAAGGCTTTTGAAGGAATAAAAGACTTTAAATGGACATTTCTTCTCAATGAATGACTTTTTTTACACTTTTTTTGAGGCAGG
>NW_018397310.1:56707-56841 GCF_002168275.2 Theobroma umbraticum
ATCGAGTAATAATGCTTTTAAAGGAATGGGTGACTATAAATGGATTTTTTGGACCAATGGATGGCTTTTGCTTCATGTTCCCTCAGGCAGACATTCGATTAAAGCCTTTTTTAACTAAAAATGTAAAAAAATTC
>NW_018397310.1:56851-57433 GCF_002168275.2 Theobroma umbraticum
CAATTTTGAGATTATAAAACCATTTAAAGAGAATAATAAAACTTTTGAATAAATGGGTGACCATAAATAGACTTTTTTTGTCAATGAATGCTTTTTTTTTAACGTTTCTTAAGGGAGACATTCAATTATAGGCTACTTTAGCTAAAGAGGTGAAAAAATTCAACTTAAAATCAATTATTAGTTCATGAAACCATTTAAAGCAAGTAATAAGGCTTTTCAAGGCTTCAATGACTATAAGTGGACTTTCTGTGCCAATGGATAGCTTTCGCTTCACGTTCCTTAATGTAGTCTTTCAATCATAGCCTTTTTTTAACAAAAAATGTAAAAAAAATAAATTTAAAACTATTTATTAGATTATAAAACTTTTTAAAGCGAGTAATAAGGGTTTTGAAGGAAAGAGTGACTATAAATGGACATTTCTACCCAATGGGTGACTTTTTTTACACGTTTCTCAAGACAAGGATCTAATTATAGTATGTTTTAATGAAAAATGTACAAAAATTCAACCTAAAATCAATTGAGATTATTAAACCATTTAAAGCGAGTAATAAGGATTTTGAAGGAATGAGTGACTATAAATGG
>NW_018397310.1:57802-58071 GCF_002168275.2 Theobroma umbraticum
TAGCTTTTGCTTCATGTTCCCTAAGGTAGACTTTCAATCATAGCCTTTTTTAATCAAAAATTTCAAAAACATTTAATTTAAAATCAATTATGAGATTATAAAACCTTTAAAAGCGAGTAATAAGGCTTTTGAAGGAATGAGTGACTATAAATGGATATTTTTTCCTAATGAATGGCTTTTTTACATGTTTCTCAAGTCAAAGATTCAATTATAGTATGTTTTAATGAAAAATATAAAAGAATTCAACCTAAAATCAATTATGAGATTAT
>NW_018397310.1:58081-58149 GCF_002168275.2 Theobroma umbraticum
AAAGCGAGTAATAAGGCTTTTGAAAGAATGAGTGATTATAAATAGACTTTTTAGGCCAATGGATGGCT
>NW_018397310.1:58159-58262 GCF_002168275.2 Theobroma umbraticum
GTTTCCTAAGGCAGACATTCGATTAGAGCCTTTTTTAACTAAAAATGTCAAAAAATTTAACTTAAAATCAATTTTGAGATTATAAAACCATTTAAAGAGAATA
>NW_018397310.1:58412-58548 GCF_002168275.2 Theobroma umbraticum
CGTTTCTTAAGGTAGACATTCAATTATAGTCTATATTAACCAAAAAGGTTAAAAACTTCAACTTAAAGTCAATTATTAGTTTAGGAAATCATTTAAAGCAAGTAATAAGGCTTTCCAAGGCTTTAGTGACCATAAA
>NW_018397310.1:58710-58873 GCF_002168275.2 Theobroma umbraticum
ACCTAAAATCAATTATGAGATTATGAAACCATTTAAAGTGAGTAATAAGGCTTTGAAGGAATAGGTGACTATAAATGGACTTTTCGGGCTAATGGATGGCTTTTGCTTCATGTTCCCCAAGGCAAACAATCGATTAGAGCCTTTTTGAAATAAAAATGTAAAA
>NW_018397310.1:58889-59216 GCF_002168275.2 Theobroma umbraticum
CAATTTTGAGATTATAAAATCATTTAAAGAGAATATTAAGATTTTTGAAGGAATGGGTGACCATAAATGGACTTTTTTTGCCAATGAATGCTTTTCTCTTTACGTTTCTTAAGGTAGACATTCAATTATAGTCTATATTAACCAAAAAGATGAAAAAATTTAACTTAAAGTTAATTATTAGTTTAGGAAACTATTTAAAACAAGTAATAAGGCTTTCCGAGGCTTCAATGACCATAAATGGACTTTCTGTTCTAATGGATAGCTTTTGCTTTATGTTCCCTTATGTAGACTTTCAATCATAGCCTTTTTTAATCAAAAATGTAAAAA
>NW_018397310.1:59279-59429 GCF_002168275.2 Theobroma umbraticum
AAGGCTTTTGAAGGAATGAGTGACTATAAATGGACATTTCTTCCTAATGAATGGCTTTTTTTACACATTTCTCAAGGTAAGGGTTCAATTATAGTATGTTTTAATAAAAAATGTAAAAAAATTTAACCTAAAATCAATTATGAGATTATA
>NW_018397310.1:59546-59954 GCF_002168275.2 Theobroma umbraticum
AAAAATTCAACTTAAAATCAATTTTGAGAATATAAAACCATTTAAAGAGAATAATAAGACCTTTAAAGGAATAGGTGACAATAAATGGACTTTTCTTACCAATGAATGCCTTTTTCTTCACGTTTCTTAAGGTAGATATTTAATTATAGTTTGTTTTAACCAAAAATGCGAAAAAATTCAACTTAAAGTCAAGTATTAGATTATGAAATCATTTAAAGCAAGTAATAAGGATTTCCAAGGCTTCAGTGACTATAAATGGACCTTTCATGCCAGTGGATGGGTTTTGCTTCACATTCTCCAAGGTAAACATTTGATAATAGCCTTTTTCAACCAAAAACGTAAAAAAAAATTAATTTAAAATCAATTATGAGATTATAAAACCTTTTAAAATGAGTAAAAAGGCTTTTG
>NW_018397310.1:60059-60193 GCF_002168275.2 Theobroma umbraticum
CTAAAATCAATTATGAGATCATTAAAACCATTTAAAGCCAGTAATAAGGATTTTGAAGGAATAGGTGACTATAAATAGACTTTTTGGACCAATGGATGGATTTTGCTTCATGTTCCCTAAGGCAGACATTCGAT
>NW_018397310.1:60368-60613 GCF_002168275.2 Theobroma umbraticum
TTGAGATTATAAAACCATTTAAAGAGAATAATAAGACTTTTGAAGAAATGGGTGACCATAAATAGAATTGTTTTTGTCAATGAATGCCATTTTCTTTACATTTCTTAAGGTAGACATTCAATTATAGTCTACTTTAACCAAAAAGGTTAAAAAATTCAACTTAAAGTCAATTATTAGTTTATGAAACCATTTAAAGCAAATAATAAGGCTTTCTAAGGCTTCAGTGACTATAAATGGGCCTTTCA
>NW_018397310.1:60623-60822 GCF_002168275.2 Theobroma umbraticum
TGGCTTTTGCTTCACGTTCTCCAAGGTGGACATTCGATCATAGCCTTTTTTAACTAAAAATGTAAAAACAAATTTAATTTAAAATCAATTATGAGATTATAAAACCTTTTAAAGCGAGTAAAAAGGTTTTTGAAGGAATAAAAGGCTTTAAATGGACATTTCTTCTCAATGAATGGCTTTTTTTACACTTTTTTTGAGG
>NW_018397310.1:61018-61259 GCF_002168275.2 Theobroma umbraticum
GGACTTTTCGGGCCAATGGATGGCTTTTGCTTCATGTTCTCCAAGGTAGACATTCGATTAAAGCCTTTTTTAACTAAAAATGTAAAAAAATACAACTTAAAATCAATTTTGAGATTATTAAACCATTTAAAGAGAATAATAAGACCTTTGAAGGAATGGGTGACCATAAATGGACTTTTCTTACCAATAAATGCCTTTTTCTTTACGTTTCTTAAGGTAGACATTCAATTATAATTTGATT
>NW_018397310.1:61366-61464 GCF_002168275.2 Theobroma umbraticum
TGTCAATGGATGGCTTTTGCTTCACGTTCTCCAAGGTGGACATTCGATCATAGCTTTTTTTAACTAAAAATGTAAAAAAAAAATTAATTTAAAATTAA
>NW_018397310.1:61474-61577 GCF_002168275.2 Theobroma umbraticum
ATAAAACCTTTTAAAGCGAGTAAAAAGGCTTTTGAAGGAATAAAAAACTTTAAATGGACATTTCTTCTCAACGAATGGCTTTTTTTACACTTTTTTTGAGGCA
>NW_018397310.1:61587-61757 GCF_002168275.2 Theobroma umbraticum
TATAGTATGTTTTAATGAAAAATGTAAAAATTTCAACCTAAAATCAATTATGAGATCACTAAACCATTTAAAGCCAATAATAAGGGTTTTGAAGGAATAGGTGACTATAAATGGATTTTTTGGACCAATGGATGGATTTTGCTTCATGTTCCCTAAGGCAGACATTCGAT
>NW_018397310.1:61801-62340 GCF_002168275.2 Theobroma umbraticum
TTGAGATTATAAAACCATTTAAAGAGAATAATAAGACTTTTGAAGAAATGGGTGGTCATAAATAGACTTTTTTGTCAATGAATGCCATTTTCTTTATGTTTCTTAAAGTAGACATTCAATTATAGTCTACTTTAAGCAAAAAGATTAAAAAAATCAACTTAAAGTCAATTATTAGTTTATGAAACCATTTAGAGTAAGTAATAAGGCTTTTCAAGGCTTCAATGACTATAGATGGACTTTCTATGCCAGTGGATAGCTTTCACTTCATGTTCCTTAAGGCAGACTTTCAATCTTAGCCTTTTTTAACAAAAAATGTAAAAAAAATTCAATTTAAAATCATTTATTAGATTATAAAACCTTTTAAAGCGAGTAATAAGGGATTTAATGGAATGAGTGACTATAAATGGACATTTCTTCCTAATGAGTGGCCTTTTTTACACATTTCTCGAGGCAGAGATTCAATTATAGTATCTTTTAATGAAAAGTGTAAAAAAATTTAACCTAAAATCAATTATGAGATTATAAAACTATTTAAAGCG
>NW_018397310.1:62439-62716 GCF_002168275.2 Theobroma umbraticum
TTTTTAAGTAAAAATATAAAAAAATTCAACTTAAAATCAATTTTGAGGTTATAAAACCATATAAAGAGAATAATAAGACCTTTGAAGGAATGGGAGACCATAAATGGACTTTTCTTATCAATGAATGCCTTTTTCTTTACGTTTGTTAAGGTAGACATTCAATTATAATTTGCTTTAACCAAAAATGTGAAAAAATTCAACTTAAAGTCAATTATTAGTTTACGAAACCATTTAAAGCAAGTAATAAGGCTTTCCAAGGCTTTAGTGACTATAAATG
>NW_018397310.1:62857-63044 GCF_002168275.2 Theobroma umbraticum
CAATTATGAGATTATAAAACCTTTTAAAGTGAGTAATAAGGCTTTTGAAGAAATAAGTGACTATAAATGGACATTTCTTCTCGATGAATGGCTTTTTTCACATATTTCTCGAGGTAGAGATTCAATTATAGTATGTTTTAATGAAAAATTTTTAAAAATTCAACATAAAATTAATTATGAGATTATA
>NW_018397310.1:63054-63141 GCF_002168275.2 Theobroma umbraticum
AAGTGAGTAATAAGGTTTTTAAAGGAATGGCTGACTATAAATAGACTTTTCAGGCCAATTGATGGCTTTTACTTTATGTTCCCCAAG
>NW_018397310.1:63241-63340 GCF_002168275.2 Theobroma umbraticum
CTACCTTGAGAAACGTAAAGAAAATGGCATTCATTGGTAAGAAAAGTCCATTTACGGTCACCCATTCCTTCAAAGGTCTTATTATTCTCTTTAAATGGT
>NW_018397310.1:63350-63522 GCF_002168275.2 Theobroma umbraticum
CAAAATTGATTTTAAGTTAAATTTTTTTACTTTTTTAGTTTAAAAAGGCTCTAATCAAATGTTTGCCTTTGAGAACATGAAGCAAAAGCCATCCATTGGCCCGAAAAGTCCATTTATAGTCATCCATTCCTTCAAAAGCCTTATTATTCGCTTTAAATAGTTTTATAATCTC
>NW_018397310.1:63532-63674 GCF_002168275.2 Theobroma umbraticum
TTAAGTTGAATTTTTTTACATTTTTCATTAAAACATACTATAATTGAATCCCTACCTTGAGAAACGTGTAAAAAATGCCATTTATTGAGAAAAAATATCCATTTATAGTCACTGATTCTTTCAAAAGCCTTATTACTCGCTT
>NW_018397310.1:63684-63843 GCF_002168275.2 Theobroma umbraticum
TATAATCTCATAATTGATTTTAAATTAAAATTTTTTTTTACAGTTTTTATTAAAAAAAGGCTATGATTGAAAGTCTACCTTAAGGAACATGAAGAAAAAGCTATCCATTGGAACAGAAGTCCATTTATGGTCACTGAAGCCTTGGAAAGCCTTATTACC
>NW_018397310.1:64336-64446 GCF_002168275.2 Theobroma umbraticum
CATTTTTCATTAAAGCATACTATAATTAAATCCCTGCCTTAAGAAACCTTAAAGAAAGCCATTCATTGGGAAAAAATATCCATTTATAGTCACTCATTCATTCAAAACCC
>NW_018397310.1:64456-64553 GCF_002168275.2 Theobroma umbraticum
TTTTAAAAGGTTTTATAATCTAATAAATAATTTTAAATTGATTTTTGTTTATATTTTTTGTTAAAAAAGGCTATGATTGAAAGTTTGCCTTAGGGAA
>NW_018397310.1:64653-64856 GCF_002168275.2 Theobroma umbraticum
TAGTTTATGAAACCATTTAAAGCAAGTAATAAGGCTTTCCAAGGCTTCAGTGACAATAAATGGACCTTTTATGTCAATGGATGGGTTTTGCTTCACATTTTCCAAGGCAGACATTCGATCATAGCCTTTTTCAACCAAAAATGTAAAAAAAAAAAATTTAAAATCAATTATGAGATTATAAAACATTTTAAAGTGAGTAATAA
>NW_018397310.1:65027-65150 GCF_002168275.2 Theobroma umbraticum
TTAAGGCGAGTAATAAGGCTTTTGAAGGAATAGGTGACTATAAATGGACTTTTCAGACCAATGAATGGCTTTTGCTTCATGTTCCCTAAGGCAGACATTCGATTAGAGCCTTTTTTAACTAAA
>NW_018397310.1:65165-65692 GCF_002168275.2 Theobroma umbraticum
ACTTAAAATTAATTTTGAGATTATAAAACCATTTAAAGAGAAGAATAAGACCTTTGAAGGAATGGGTGATCATAAATAGACTTTTTTTGTCAATGAATGCCTTTTTCTTTACGTTTCTTAAGGTAAACATTCAATTATAGTATACTTTAACTAAAAAGGTGAAGAAAATCAACTTAAAGTCAATTATAGTAATAAGGCTTTCCAAGGCTTCAATGACTATAAATGGACTTTTTCTGCCAAGGGATAGCTTTCGCTTCACGTTCCCTAAGGCAGACTTTCAATCATAACCTTTTTTAACCAAAAATATAAAAAAATTAATTTAAAATCATTTATTAGATTATAAAACATTTTAAAGCGAGTAATAAGGGTTTTGAAGGAATGAGTGACTATAAATGGATTTTTTTCTCAATGAATGGCTTTTTTTAAACTTTTCTCAAGGTAGGGATTTAATTATTGTATGTTTTAATGAAAAATGTACAAAAATTCAACCTAAAATTAATTATGAGATTATTAAACCATTTAAAGCG
>NW_018397310.1:65702-65847 GCF_002168275.2 Theobroma umbraticum
CTTTTGAAGGAATGGGTGACTATAAATGGACTTTTCGGGCTAATGGATGGCTTTTGCATCATGTTCCCCAAGGCAGACATTCGATTAGAGCCTTTTTTAACTAAAATGTAAAAAAATTCAACTTAAAATCAATTTTGAGATTATA
>NW_018397310.1:65857-66160 GCF_002168275.2 Theobroma umbraticum
AAGAGAATAATAAGACTTTTGAAGGAATGGGTGACCATAAATGAACTTTTTTTGCCAATGAATGCCTTTTTCTTTACGCTTCTTAAGGTAAACATTCAATTATAGTCTATTTTAACCAAACAGGTGAAAAATTCAACTTCAAGTCAATTATTAGTTTATGAACCATTTAAAGCAAGTAATAAGGCTTTCCCAGGCTTCAGTGACTATAAGTGGACTTTTCATGCCAATGGATGGCTTTTGCTTCATGTTTCCCAAGACAAACTCTCAATCATAGCCTTTTTTAACCAAAAATGTAAAAAAAAT
>NW_018397310.1:66292-66457 GCF_002168275.2 Theobroma umbraticum
CAAAAATGTGAAAAAATTCAACTTAAAGTCAATTATTAGTTTATGAAACCATTTCTAGCAAGTAATAACGCTTTTCAAGCCTTAAGTGACTATAAATGGAGTTTCTGTGCCAATGGATGGCTTTTGCTTCACGTTCCCCAAGGCAAGCTTTCAATCATAGCCTTT
>NW_018397310.1:66481-66610 GCF_002168275.2 Theobroma umbraticum
TTGCCAATGAATGCCTTTTTCTTTACGTTTCTCAAGGTAGACATTTAATTATAGCTTGTTTTAACCAAAAATGTGAAAAAATTTAACTTAAAGTCAGTTATTAGTTTATGAAACCATTTAAAGCAAGTA
>NW_018397310.1:66826-67086 GCF_002168275.2 Theobroma umbraticum
ACAAAAAATGTAAAAAAAATTCAATTGAAAATCAATTATGAGATTATAAAACTTTTTAAAGCATGTAATAAGGCTTTTGAAGGAATAAAAGACTATAAATGAACATTTCTTCCCCATGAATGGTTTTTTTTACACATTTTTTGAGGCAGGCATTCAATTATAATATGTTCTAATGAAAAATGTAGAAAAATTCAACCTAAAATCAGTTATGAGATTATAAAACTATTTAAATCGAGTAATAAGGCTTTTAAAGGAATGGG
>NW_018397310.1:67279-67427 GCF_002168275.2 Theobroma umbraticum
GACTATAAATGGACTTTTCTTGCCAATGAATGCCTTTTTCTTTACATTTCTTGAAGTAGACATTCAATTATAGTCTATTTTAACCAAAAAGGTGAAAAAATTTAACTTAAAGTCAATTATTAGTTTATGAAACCATTTAAAGCAAGTA
>NW_018397310.1:67463-67620 GCF_002168275.2 Theobroma umbraticum
CTTTTCGTGCCAATGGATGTCTTTTGCTTCACGTTCTCCAAGGCAAACTTTCAATCATAGCCCTTTTTAACAAAAAATGTAAAAAAAATTAATTTAAAATTAATTATGAGATTATAAAATCTTTTAAAGAGAGTAATAAGGCTTTTGAAGGAATGGG
>NW_018397310.1:67630-67764 GCF_002168275.2 Theobroma umbraticum
CAGACTTTTCTTGCCAATGAATGCCTTTTTCTTTATGTTTTTGAAGGTAGACATTCAATTAGTCTGTTTTAACCAAAAATGTGAAAAATTTCAACTTAAAGTCAACTATTAGTTTATGAAACCATTTAAAGCAA
>NW_018397310.1:67774-68207 GCF_002168275.2 Theobroma umbraticum
TTTCCAAGGCTTTAGTGACTATAAATGACCTTTTTGTGCTAATGGATAGCTTTTGCTTCACGTTCCCCAAGGCATACATTCAATCATAGCCTTTTTTTAACCAAAAATATAAAAAAAATTAATTTAAAAGCAATTATGAGATTATAAAACCTTTTAAGCATGTAATAAGGCTTTTGAAGGAATAAGAGACTATAAATGGACATTTCTTCCCAATGAATGGCTTTTTTTTACATGTTTTTTGAGGCAGGCATTCAATTATAGTATGTTTTAATAAAAAAATGTATTGATCCCAAATAAATGTGCTAGAGAGGGATGAATAGTACTTTTTGCCTCTTACTAAATTTGACCTCTATTTGAGAGCAAGTTAAAGTTCAATGGAAGGAAGTTAAGTGCAAGATAAGAAATAATCTAACAAGGAATGAAATGAAAAATA
>NW_018397310.1:68217-68306 GCF_002168275.2 Theobroma umbraticum
GACAATACACAAAGATTTATAGTGGTTCGGTCAAAGACCTGCGTCCACTACCTTGATTGTTCAACTAAGGATTTTCCAAACCAAATCAC
>NW_018397310.1:68316-68458 GCF_002168275.2 Theobroma umbraticum
GAAATTCTCAAGCTTTCACTAAGTTTTTACAATGGCTTTTCACAGGTTCAGCCACAACCTTCAACAATAGTTTTTTTCGAAATCAACTAAAATCCAAAAACTAACTTTTTCAAGCTTAGTTAGAACCTATGCACTCAATCAA
>NW_018397310.1:68659-68972 GCF_002168275.2 Theobroma umbraticum
TGATCTGATGGTACAAGATGAAGTGCTTAACTCAATTACAAAGATTGGAGTGAACTGTAGAAAGTATGCAGAGAGTTCGTGAGATTTTTGAACTCTTTTTGATCTTGAAAGCCTTCAAAACTGATTCTTGGATGTTGGGAGGGCTTTTTATACTTGAAAAATCAACTCTGATGGCAGTTAGACAGATTCTGACCATTGGAAACAGTTTGGGAGCAATTCTATAAGCAAAACGTGAACATAACAATTATGAAGTTCAAGGAAAATAATCATAAAGATGTTCAATAAGCACATAAGCCATATTTTAACTCCAATA
>NW_018397310.1:68993-69171 GCF_002168275.2 Theobroma umbraticum
ACCAATTGATAGATATAGGTAAAATCTCTCCTTTTTGTAAAAGAACAATATCAAATATGAGAGATGGAATTATTTTAAAGCTCATTATATCAAATGGTAAAGTACTAGTAAAGACTTCCTTTATCGTTAAGCATTCTATGCATATCAACTTTAAGGCTCAAAACATTCAAGAAAGATA
>NW_018397310.1:69181-69276 GCF_002168275.2 Theobroma umbraticum
AAAGCTCAAGTGAGAAAAGATAATTATAAAGCTTGATGCTAATTTTAAAGCTGGACAATTCTGATTGAGAAAACTTAAGGCTTGATACCAATTAT
>NW_018397310.1:69286-69593 GCF_002168275.2 Theobroma umbraticum
ATTCAAGTTTAAGTGAGAAGCAATATAAGGCACACTATCTATTTTAGTGTTTGGAAAGATGTTACCGATAACGAAGAACACCAAATGTTGAATTCTTACTAAACCTTCTTGCTGAAAATCTTAATTCCTTGTGATATCAATGACAATCATTGACTCCCTCTTAAGAAATCATAAGCTCGACAAAAATTGTTAGAGATCCTTAATAGATCAAACATTGGGAGAGAAATCACGAACCTAGAAAAAAATGAGCATCCAAATGGATATTCAATTTATTTTCCTAATACTTAAGTATTCATGGAACCAAAAA
>NW_018397310.1:69607-69866 GCF_002168275.2 Theobroma umbraticum
GAATAGATGTTCAACATATGCATCAAATACTCACATTTCAAGAAATATTTGCAATGTAGCTCCTAGGCATGTATAAGGAATCATTAGTCTTCAATCATCATTCTCAATTATGATCAAGAATTATCAATCATCATCAAGAATTCATTATTTACTCTCAATATCAATAAGCCAAGCAACATCAATCAAGCATTTCCAGGAAATTTCATAATTCATATATAAGAATAGCAACTCAAGGAGAAATTAAAAAAAATATAATCAT
>NW_018397310.1:70040-70197 GCF_002168275.2 Theobroma umbraticum
CATTATTAATGAAGCATGACTAAAGCATTTTGCATTTATTTTAATCATGTATGAAAGTTATGATCAAATAAGCATAAACATGATTATAAGAAATAAAATAGCTATCTTCCTTAATCATGATTCTAATTTGTTCATCAAAATGTAAGCATGAGTTCAA
>NW_018397310.1:70520-70617 GCF_002168275.2 Theobroma umbraticum
ACCTTCAACAATGGTTTTTCAAAGGCTCAACCACAACCTTTAACAATGGCTTTTTAGAGGCTCAGCCACAACCTTCAACAATGGTTTTTCTCGGGAT
>NW_018397310.1:70627-70826 GCF_002168275.2 Theobroma umbraticum
CCAAAAACTAACTTTTTCAGGCTTAGTTAGAACCTTTGCATCTAATCAAGCTAACCCAAGCTTGATTAATCCCCTTAGAGTATATCATACACTCTAAGTAATCAAGAAGAAAGGAAATAAAGAGGTACCTATGATCACTAACCTAATCTGATGATACAAGATGAAGTTCTTAACTCTGTTACAAAGATTGGAGTGAAGT
>NW_018397310.1:70916-71283 GCF_002168275.2 Theobroma umbraticum
TTTTTGATCTTGGAAGCCTTAAAATCTGATTCTTGGTTGTTGGGAGGTGTTTTTCTACCTGAAAAATCAACTCTGCTGACACCCAGATAGATTCTGACCATTGGAAATAGTTTGGGAGCAATTTTGCCCGTTATTTTGTCTTTTAACATCAGTTTAAACTGCCAGACAGAATGCTTTTAGTCAACTAATCGATATCACTTAGTCGACTAAATCGTTTCTATCTCTGAACTCAGTTTCTGGCAATATGCTCTGTCTTTGAGCATTTCTGGCAGTACCCTCTTAGTTGACTGATAAACTTTCTTGGTCAATTGAGTTATTTCTGTTTTTGAACCCGGTTTCTGGCAGAATGCTCTTAGTCGACTAACTC
>NW_018397310.1:71378-71518 GCF_002168275.2 Theobroma umbraticum
TTAGAGGCTTCTCATTTCATTGCTCACTTATAGCTCCTTATTCTCATGAGTTTTTATATTGTCTTTTGAATGATTAACTAATTAAAGACATACATTTTTGTCCTGCACACTTAAACAATATAATTAGACACCAATGAATG
>NW_018397310.1:71692-71821 GCF_002168275.2 Theobroma umbraticum
TGACAAAACACTCCTAGATTAATAGTGCAATGTCTATGTTCAATATGAATGCATTAAATCTTTATGCGTAATAAATTGCTCCCCCTTAGTCAATGTATCTAGTTTTCTTTACATAATATTCAATAAAAC
>NW_018397310.1:71921-72025 GCF_002168275.2 Theobroma umbraticum
TTGCTTGAAATAATTTAACTCCCATACATTTGTTCTTGCATAGTTATAAGCTTGAATGACTTAGGTGTATGAGTAATTATGATTCCCATTCATTAAAGTTTGAT
>NW_018397310.1:72035-72253 GCF_002168275.2 Theobroma umbraticum
AAGGAAAATTTAGATGCACTCATTAAATGGGAGTTTTGAATATCAATTTTAATGATAATTTTTTAAAAAAAAGAAAGAAAGAAGACTAAGTTAAATAGAGTGTGATTGGTCTTTATGTTTAATGTGTGATGCTTTGTTTTGGTTTTATTGAATATTATATAAAAAAAACTAGATGCATTGACTAAGGGGGAGCAACTCATTGTGCATAAAGATTTGAA
>NW_018397310.1:72442-73037 GCF_002168275.2 Theobroma umbraticum
AAATGTATGCCATTAATAAATTAATCACTCAAAAGCAAATATGAAAACTCATAAAAATAAGTAGCTACAATTGAGCAATGAAACAAGAAGCCTCTAAGTTGAATAATCAAGAGAGTTAGATGGATAAAACTCAAAAGAGAAATTGGTGGGTTCAAGCAAATTGTGAAACAGAAAATGACTTAATCAACTGAGAAGTTTTGTTAGTCGACTAAAAGGCTACTGCTAGAAATTGGGTTCAGAGACAGAGCCTACTGCTAGAAACTGGGTTGAGAGACAAAGACGACTTAGTTGACTAAGTGATAACAATTACTCGACTAAGAGTATTTTGTCTGACAATTTGAACTGAATGCTAAAAGATAAAATAACAGCTAGAATTGCTACTAAACTGTTTCCAACGGTCAGAATTTATCTAGCTACAATCAGAGTTGATTTTTCAAGTATAAAAAGCTCTTTCAACAGCCAAGAATTAGTTTTGAAGGATTCCAAGATCAAAAAGAGCTTAAAAATCTCAAAAACTCTCTGCCTACTTTCTGTACTTCACTTCAATCTTTGTAACAGAGTTAAACACTTCATCTTGTACCATTAGATCAGGTTA
>NW_018397310.1:73047-73143 GCF_002168275.2 Theobroma umbraticum
GTACCTCTTTATTTCTTTTCTCCTTGATTTATTAGAGTGTGGGAGACACTCTAAGGGGATTAATCAAGCTTGGGTTAGCTTGATTGAGTGTATAGG
>NW_018397310.1:73323-73662 GCF_002168275.2 Theobroma umbraticum
GGTAGTGGATGTAGGTCTTTGACCAAACCACTATAAATCTTTGTGTATTGTCTTTTCTGTTTAATTTTTCATTTCATTCTTTGTTAGATTATTCGTTATCTTGCATTTAACCTCCCATCATTGAACTTTAAGTTACCGCCAAATAGAGATCAAATTTAGTAAGAGCCAAAATTGCTATTCACCCCCCCTCTAGCACATTTATTAGGGACCAACATGAAAGACTATAAATGGATATTTCTTCCCAATGAATAGCTTTGTCTATACGTTTTCTAAGGCAGACATTCGATTATAGTCTGTTTTAATGAAAAATGTAAAAATATTTAGCTTAAAATCAATTAT
>NW_018397310.1:73776-74058 GCF_002168275.2 Theobroma umbraticum
ACTTTTCTTGCCACTGAATACCTTTTTCTTCATGTTTCTCAAGGTAAACACTTCATTAAAGTCTGTTTTAACTAAAAATGTATAAAAAATTCAACTTAAAATCAATTATGATATTATAAAACCTTTTAAAGTGAGTAATAAGGCTTTTGAAAGGAATGAGAGACTATAAATGGACTTTTCTTCCTAATGAATGCCTTTTTCTATATGTTTCCCAAGGTAGACATTCAATTATCGCCTGTTTTAATGAAAAATGTAAAAAATTAAACTTAAAATCAATTATGA
>NW_018397310.1:74068-74322 GCF_002168275.2 Theobroma umbraticum
CCATTTAAAGCAAGTAATAAGGCTTTTGAAAGAATTGGTGACTATAAACAGACTTTTCTTACCAATGAATACCTTTTTTCTCATGTTTCTCGAGCCAGACATTCAATTATAATATGTTTTAACCAAAAGTGCAAAAATATTCAACTTAAAATCAATTATGCGATTATAAAACCACTTAAAGTGAGTAGTAAGGCTTTTGGAGGGATGGGTGACTATAAATGGACTTTTCTTGCCAATAAATGCCTTTTTCTTCA
>NW_018397310.1:74422-74543 GCF_002168275.2 Theobroma umbraticum
CAAATTTGATCATTTTTTCATAATCAAAACTATAATAATTTTAAAGCTAACAATACCCATTCAAAAAATATGCAACCATTGAAGTACAAGGTACATGCATTTTCTCAATAATTCATGATTC
>NW_018397310.1:74553-74659 GCF_002168275.2 Theobroma umbraticum
TCAGTTGTTATAGAATATTGAAAGTAAAGCACTCATCTCATGAATATATTCGAACTGAACATTCAATCATCAATGAATACCAATTATCAAAATTCAAGAAAGAGAT
>NW_018397310.1:74990-75182 GCF_002168275.2 Theobroma umbraticum
AGCTCAAGTCAAGTTATAGACTTCAAACCTTAAGGTCAAGCACAAAGAAAAATCCTATAAGCATGCGTGATGACCAATATAGTAGATGAACCAAGAATATTTTCATTAAGTTGAAATAGTTCATCCTAATCGAATAAGTATGCATAATCAAGAAATCAATTTTGAAATAATCATTTAAGCTCAAACGTAAAA
>NW_018397310.1:75192-75310 GCF_002168275.2 Theobroma umbraticum
GAATTGTTCCTAGATTAGCATTTGAGCATTCAATTTTCAAGATAAGATATTTTCTATATATGCACATGAAAATCCAATTGGATTAACAAATTCCTTAGTTGAACAATCAAGGTAGTGG
>NW_018397310.1:75390-75559 GCF_002168275.2 Theobroma umbraticum
TTATTCCTTATCTTGCATTTAACCTCCCGTCATTGAACTTCAAGTCGCCCCCAAATAGAGATCAAATTTAGTAAGAGCAAAAACTGTTATTCATCCCCCTCTAGCACATTTATTAGGGACCAACAAGTGGTATCAGATCTAGATCCCTTATTCTTAAGGCTTAACATCC
>NW_018397310.1:75569-75692 GCF_002168275.2 Theobroma umbraticum
CCAAATGGCTCTTCAAAAATCTATAGTTGCTATGGGACAATCCATAAACAGATCACCTTTGTCAATGGATTGAACTACCCCTATTGGAGCACTAGAATGTTAATCTATATAAAGGCAATAGAT
>NW_018397310.1:75702-76080 GCF_002168275.2 Theobroma umbraticum
GGGATGTCATAACTGATGGACCCCTTATTCCCTCAATTATAAATGTAATGACGAATGAAATGATCCCTAAGCCAAGGCCTAAATGGACTAAAGCTGAAACTAAAGAGGTTTAGACAAACTTCAAGGCAATAAACACTTTACATTTGTGCCTTAACTCCCACTGAGTTTAACAAAGTGTCAAGCTGTACCACAGCTAAACAAGTATGGGACAAACTTAGGATTATCCATGAAGGGACTTCTCAAGTTAAGGAGTCCAAAATAGCTCTCTTAACACATAACTATGAAATGTTTAAAATGGAACCAGGGAAGACATCACCAGCATGCTTGATAGGTTCACTAACATCACAAATAAACTCAGTCAGCTAGGCAAACCAATTC
>NW_018397310.1:76090-76258 GCF_002168275.2 Theobroma umbraticum
AATTGTCAAAAGACTACTTAGAAGCCTACTAAAAAATTGGAAGCCAAAAGTGACTACTATCCGAGAAGCCAAGGACTTAAATGTCATCACTCTTGACGAAATTTGTGGGTCTCTTCTTACTCATGAGTTGGAACTTAAAGAAGAAGGAGAAGAAGACAAGAGAGAAGC
>NW_018397310.1:76419-76709 GCF_002168275.2 Theobroma umbraticum
TGGAGAACCAAAAATAAAAATGAGTCCAACAAGAAGGAAGAGCTTATATGCTTTAAATGCAAGAAGCTTGGACACTTCAAGTCAGAATGTCCCTTGTTGATGGAAGAAACTTCCAAGAAAAATAAAAAATCAAGGAAGGCAATGGTGGCTACAACCTAGTCAGACAATGATGCTTCAAGTTCATATACTGAAGAAGAGAAAGTGGAAGAAAGAGCAAATTTATGTCTGAGGGCAAAAGATGATGAACCTGAGGTATGTTCTGTTTCTTGTGACATTTCTATGGATGAACT
>NW_018397310.1:77001-77193 GCF_002168275.2 Theobroma umbraticum
TATTTCAAGAAAAGCCCTGCTAATGTTTCTCCTAGGTGTTATATTTGTGATAAATTTGGTCACCTATCCTATAATTGTTATAGAAACAAAAGCATGCAGAAAACAAAAAAGATTTGGGTTCCAAAAGGGATTTTATGTGATAAGACTAACTTCCAAGGATCCAAAGCAATTTGGATACCAAAGATCAAATGA
>NW_018397310.1:77453-77611 GCF_002168275.2 Theobroma umbraticum
AGCCTTTTGTTTGTTTAAATGAGATTTTTGATTGCTTATTTACTGAATGTTTTATTGATTTAGCTTGATTTGTAAAATTGTTTTCTTTTCTTAATAAAAAAAAAACTTTGGTTGCCAATTCTTGTTTTAATATTAAGAGCAAATTTCTTTGAGCTTTA
>NW_018397310.1:77621-77791 GCF_002168275.2 Theobroma umbraticum
TTGGCTATGCAACTTGATTTGATATGATAAGTTGTAAGGAAGTAAGAATCTAATGATTGAGTATGTTCTTATAGTTGATCTTGAATATATTGTCATTCTTTTTGAGAAATTGGTTTTATTAAGATTGATTGGTTAAGAAAAATTATTTTTATAAATTTCCTCATGATTTA
>NW_018397310.1:78262-78414 GCF_002168275.2 Theobroma umbraticum
ATTCATTATGCCCATTACATATTTCATAAATCATTTAGAGCATAATGAAACAAATTTAAGTGATGTCAAGCTCATGATTTTTCACAAAGCAAGTCTACTCTTGAATGTTTCAAGTTAAAAAGTTTGCAAAGAAAGATTAAATCTTTATCAAT
>NW_018397310.1:78520-78639 GCF_002168275.2 Theobroma umbraticum
TTGATTTGATACAAGAATTGCATAAATCCCATTTTGCTTGGTATTTCTCTCATGGTTGGTGAAATTAATTGAAAAGGATTTCTTAAGCATGATTTTGAGTGTGATAATTTTGGTATTGA
>NW_018397310.1:78649-79005 GCF_002168275.2 Theobroma umbraticum
TCAAAGCAAAGGAACAAATCTTCTTGTATTGCTTGAAGCTATAATGATTTCAGTAATATAAAACTTGAACAAGTGTGCCTTATGTTGAAAATTCTATTATAACTTGATCTTATTGCAAATGAATGCTTGAACGACCTCAAGGGCATTTTTGTTCATATGTTGAAAAATTGTAGAAAATGCTAAATTTGATGCTTATTATGCTTTAACATTGTTTAAATGCTTTGCTGTACATGATATAAGTCATAGTCAAGCATCCTGATGTAAATTGAATATGTTTGAGCATATTAAAGGCATGATTATTTCAATGAGCATTTCAACTTTTTAGTACTTGTGAACAATGAGCAATAAAAGCCAAA
>NW_018397310.1:79130-79229 GCF_002168275.2 Theobroma umbraticum
GTTGAAATGAAATTCTAAATTGTTCTCATACAAATCCATGTTTTGAGATCATTGGAAGAATGTTTTACACCTTTTTCTAGCTTTTCAGTATGCAGGAAT
>NW_018397310.1:79239-79335 GCF_002168275.2 Theobroma umbraticum
TTACTCCTAAGCATAACTAGTCGACTATTGTAAAACAAAATACAAACACTGCTGGAATGATAAAAGGTGGACCCAAGGGATATGTAGTCGACTCTT
>NW_018397310.1:79920-80025 GCF_002168275.2 Theobroma umbraticum
TGTTTCAAAATTGATTTCTTGATTATGCATACTTATTCGATTAGGATGAACTCACTCAACTTAATGAATATATTCTTGGTTCATCTACTATATTGGTCAACACGC
>NW_018397310.1:80035-80133 GCF_002168275.2 Theobroma umbraticum
GATTTTTCTTTGTGCTTAACCTTAAGGTTTGAAGTTTATAACTTAACTTGAGCTATGCATTTGAACATGAATGTAATTGTCAAGTTTGATCATGGCAT
>NW_018397310.1:80149-80304 GCF_002168275.2 Theobroma umbraticum
TAGTTGAAATTTATTTTGAATATGCATTTAAATGTTAACTATGTCTTCATTGAGACTTAATGTTTACATGATCTAAAGATTTGTGTGCATCCAGCTTTAGCTTATAGGTCACCATAAACAATTTGACATATCAAATAAAATATGGCCTATAGCTT
>NW_018397310.1:80314-80416 GCF_002168275.2 Theobroma umbraticum
TGAATGCCTAACGTGCTTTGATTAACTATCTCTTTCTTGAATTTTGATAATTGGTATTCATTGATGATTGAACGTTCACTTTGAATATATTCATGAGTTGAG
>NW_018397310.1:80426-80559 GCF_002168275.2 Theobroma umbraticum
TCAATATTCTATAACAACTAATATCATTCATGAATCATGAATTATTGAGAAAATATATGGTTGCATATTTTTTGAATGCGTATATGTCTATATTGAACTCATGCTTACATTTTGATGAACAAAATTGGAATCA
>NW_018397310.1:80659-80770 GCF_002168275.2 Theobroma umbraticum
AGTTTGATCATGGCATATATTGTGAGTTGACATAGTTGAAATTTATTTTGAATAGGCATTTAAATGTTAACTATGTCTTCATTAAGCCTTAACGTTTACATGATCTAAAGA
>NW_018397310.1:80993-81104 GCF_002168275.2 Theobroma umbraticum
GAAAATGCATGTACCTTGAACTTCAATGGTTGCATATTTTTTGAATGGGTATATCTATATATTGAACTCATGCTTACATTTTGATGAACAAAATTGGAATCATGATTAAGG
>NW_018397310.1:81340-81522 GCF_002168275.2 Theobroma umbraticum
CTTGAGTTGCTGTTCTTATATATGAATTAAGAAATGTCTTGGAAATGCTTGATTAATGTTGCTTGGCTGATTAATATTGAGAATAAATAATGAATGATTGATGATGATTGATAATTCTTGATTGATAATTGAGAATGAAGCTTGAAAACTAATGAATCCTTAGACATGCCTAGGAACTACTT
>NW_018397310.1:81763-81889 GCF_002168275.2 Theobroma umbraticum
CATTTATTCTAGGCTCATGATTTCTCTCCCAATGTTTGATTTATTAAGGATTTCAAACAATTTTTGTTGAGCTTATGATTTCTTGAGGGGGAGTCAATGATTGTCATTGATATCATAAGGAATTAA
>NW_018397310.1:82216-82435 GCF_002168275.2 Theobroma umbraticum
CTAGTGCTTTACCATTTGATATAATGAGCTTTAAAATGATTCCATCTCTCATAACTGATATTGGTCTTTTACAAAAAGGAGAGATTTTGCCTATATCTATCAATTGGTATATTGAGCTTTAGCACTTGGTATTGGAGGTAAAATATGGCTTATGTGCTTATTGAACATTTTATGATTATCCTTCTTGAACTTCATAATTGTTATGTCCACGTTTTGCTT
>NW_018397310.1:82445-82644 GCF_002168275.2 Theobroma umbraticum
ATACATGTGGCTTTCTCATTGATGATTCTCCTGATGAATCAATACTTGAATGTGCTTAATGGATATATTTCTTAATGACTTGGTTAATGACCTGGAAACTTTATGGTTACATATTCATGGTCTTAATGCTTACATTTTTCATGGGTTTTGCTAACCATTATTTCTTAAGCTTAAGTGTTTAGTGCTCACTCTTCTTAAT
>NW_018397310.1:82666-82761 GCF_002168275.2 Theobroma umbraticum
GGAAAAGGTTCATGAGCAATTTAATGCATATGTTGAGGGGGAGATTGAGAGGGAGATTTTTAAAATCATTTCAAATGCAAATTTGCTCAATGTTT
>NW_018397310.1:82771-82880 GCF_002168275.2 Theobroma umbraticum
AAAAGGGGGAGATTGTTAGCTTTAAAATTATTATACTTTGATTATGACAAAACGATTAAATTTGCTTGAACATTATTTAAGTAATCCTTGACAATTGCTTGAAATGATT
>NW_018397310.1:82890-83000 GCF_002168275.2 Theobroma umbraticum
ACATTTGTTCTTACATAGTTATAAGCTTGATGTTTGAAGTTATTGAACTATATTTGTAAGCTTATATGACTTAGGTATATGAGTGCCTATGGGAATCAATGATTTAACTC
>NW_018397310.1:83100-83247 GCF_002168275.2 Theobroma umbraticum
TTTAACTTAAAATCAATTATGAGATTATAAAACCATTTAAAGCGAGCAATAAGATTTTGAAAGAATTGGTGACTATAAATAAACTTTTCTTAACAATGAATGCCATTCTCTTCACGTTTCTTGAGGTACACATGCAATTATAGTCTA
>NW_018397310.1:83762-83929 GCF_002168275.2 Theobroma umbraticum
TTAAAGTGAGTAATAAGGCTTTTGAAGGAATAAGAGACTATAAATAGACTTTTCCTCTCAATGAAGAGCTTTTTCTATATGTTTCTCAAGGTAGACATTCAATAATAGTCTTATTTAATGAAAAACGTAAAAAAACTACACTCAAAATGAATTCTGAGATTATAAAA
>NW_018397310.1:84190-84348 GCF_002168275.2 Theobroma umbraticum
AATCAGCTTAAAATCAATTATGAGTTTATAAAACTATTTAAGGTAAGTAATAAGGCTTTTGATGGAATAGGCGACAATAAATGGACTTTTCTTGCCAACGAGTACCTTTTTCTTCATGTGTCTTTAGGTAGACATTCAATTATTGTCTGTTTTCACTA
>NW_018397310.1:84767-86190 GCF_002168275.2 Theobroma umbraticum
TGAGATTATAAAACCATTTAAAGCGAGTAATCAGGCTTTTAAAGGAATTAGCGACTATAAATAAAATTTTTTTCCCCAATGAATGCCTATTTCTTTACGTTTCTCTAGGTAGATATCTAACATTTCTTGCCAATGAATGGCTTTTTATATATGTTTCCCGAGGCAAACATTTAATTATAGTCTATTTTAGTAAAAAATACAAAACAATTCAAATTAATATCAATTATGAGATTATAAAACCATTTAAAGCGAGTAATAAGGCTTTTAAAGGAATAGGAGACTATAAATAGACTTTTCCTCTCAATGAATAGCTTTTTCTATATGTTTCTCAAGGTAGACATTCAATAATAGTCTGTTTTAATGAAAAACGTAGAAAAACTACACTCAAAATGAATTATGAGATTATAAAACTATTTAAAGCGAGTAATAAAGCTTTTGAAGGAATAGGTGACTATAAATGAACTTTTCTTGTCAATGAATGCCTTTCTCTTCATGTTTCTCGAGGTAGACATTCAATTATAATCTGTTTTAACCAAAAATATAAAAAAATTCAACTTAAAATCAATTTTGAGATTATAAAACCAATTAAAGTGAGTAATAAGGCTTTCAAAGGAATAGGAGACTATAAATGGACTTTTCTTCCCAATGAATGACATTTTCTACAAATTTGTCGAGGAAAACATTCAATAATAGTCTTTTTTTAAAGAAAGATGCAAAAAAAATCATCTTAAAATCAATTATGAGTTTATAAAACGATTTAAGGTGAGTAATAAGGCTTTTGAAGGAATAGGCGACAATAAATGGACTTTTCTTGCCAACGAGTGCCTTTTTCTTCATGTGTCTTTAGGTAGACATTCAATTATTGTGTGTTTTCACTAAAAATGTAAAAGCCAGTTCAATTGAAAATCATTTGTGAGATTATTAAATTATTTAAAATGAGTAATAAGGCTTTTGAAGGAATAGGTGATTATAAATGGACTTTTCTTTCCAATGAATTTTTTTTCTTCATGTTTCTTGAGGTAGGCATTCAATTATAGTCTATTTTAACCAAAAAAAGTAAAAAACAATTACTTAAAATTAATTATGAGATTATAAAACCATTTAAAGTGAGTAACCAGGCTTTTAAAGGAATTAGCGACTATAAATAGAATTTTTTTCCCCCAATGAAAGCCTATTTCTTCACGTTTCTCTAGGTAGACATCCAATTATAATATGTTTTAACAAAAATTGAAGAAAAAATTCAACATAAAATCAATTTTGAGATTATAAAACTATTTAAAGTGAGTAATAAGGCTTTTAAAGGAATGGGTGACTATAAATGGACATTTCTTGTCAATGAATACCTTTTTCTTCATGTTTCTTAACGTAAACATTCAATTTTAGTCTGTTTTAACCAAATATATAAAAAAATTCAACTTAAAAT
>NW_018397310.1:86490-86666 GCF_002168275.2 Theobroma umbraticum
TTCTTCTCAATGAATGGCATTTTCTATATGTTTTCTGAGGCACACATTCAAATACAATCTGTTTTAACCAAAAATATAAAAAAAATAAAACGTGAAATCAATTTTGAGATCATAAAATCGTTTAAAATGAGTAGTAAGCCTTTTAAAGGAATTGGTGACTATAAATGGACTTTTTT
>NW_018397310.1:87292-87413 GCF_002168275.2 Theobroma umbraticum
AAGGCTTTTAAAGGAATAAGAGACTATAAATAGACTTTTCCTCTCAATGAATAGCTTTTTCTATATATTTCTCAAGGTAGACATTCAATAATAGTCTGTTTTAATGAAAAACGTAAAAAAA
>NW_018397311.1:0-103 GCF_002168275.2 Theobroma umbraticum
TTTAATTATAGTCTGTTTTAAACAAAAATGTAAAAAAATTCAACTTAAAATCAACTATGAGAGTATAAAACCATTTAAAGCGAGTAATGAGGCTTTTGAAGGA
>NW_018397311.1:113-249 GCF_002168275.2 Theobroma umbraticum
ATAAATGGACTTTTCTTCCAAATAAATAGATTTTTCTACATGTTTCCTGAGTTACGCATTCAATTATAGTTTGTTTTAATGAAAAAATATAAAAAATTTAACTTAAAATCAATTATAAGATTATAAAACCATTTAA
>NW_018397311.1:440-545 GCF_002168275.2 Theobroma umbraticum
GATTATAAAACCATTTAAAGCGAGTAATAGAGCTTTTGAAAGAATGAGAGACTATAAATGAACTTTTCTTTCAAATAATTGAGTTTTTTTACACGTTTCTCGAGG
>NW_018397311.1:576-1627 GCF_002168275.2 Theobroma umbraticum
AAATGTAAAAAATTCAACTTGAAATCAATTATGAGATTATAAAACCATTTAAAAGGAGTAATAGGGCTTTGAAAGGAATGAGAGACTATAAATAGAATTTTCTTTCAAATAAATGAGTTTTTCTACACGTTTCTTGAGGTAGTCATTCAATTACAGCCAATTTTAACTAGAAATGTGAAAAAGTCAACTTAAAATCAATTATGAGATTATCAAAATATTTAAAGTGGGTAATAAGAATTTTGAAGGAATGAAAGACTTTAAATGAACTTTTCTTCTAAATAAATGGGTTTTTCTATACGTTTCTCAAGGTAACCATTCAATTATTATCTGTTTTAGCGAACAATGTAAAAAATTCAACTTAAAATCAATTATGAGAATATAAAATCATTTAAGGTGTGTAATAAGACTTTTGAAGGAATGTATGACTATAAATTGATATTTTTTATCAAATAAATGGGTTTTTCTATACGTTTCTCAAGACCAACATTCAATTATAGTCTGTTTTAATGAAAAATATAAAAAATTCAACTTGAAATCAATTATGAGATTATAAAAGAATTTAAAGTGAGTAATAGGGCTTTGGAAGGAATGAGAGACTATAAATGAACTTTTCTTTCAAATAAATGAGTTTTTTTACATGTTTTTCGAGGCAATCATTCAATTATAGCTCGTTTTAACTAGAAATATAAAAAAGTTAACTTAAAATCAATTATGAGATTATCAAAATATTTAAAGCGAGCAATAAGGCTTTTGAAGGAATGGAAGACTATAAATAAACTTTTCTTCTAAAGAAATAGGTTTTCCCACACGTTTCTCAAGGTAGCCATTCAATTATTGTTCGTTTTAGCGAAAAATGTAAACAATTCAACTTAAAATCAATTATGAGATTATCAAAATATTTAAAGCGAGCAATAAGGTTTTTGAAGGAATGGAAGACTATAAATGAACTTTTCTTCTAAATAAATGAGTTTTTGCACACGTTTCTCGAGTTAGCTATTCAATTATTGTCTGTTTTAGTAAAAAATGTAAAAAATTTAACTTAAAATCAATT
>NW_018397311.1:1637-2021 GCF_002168275.2 Theobroma umbraticum
AAAACCATTTAAGGCAAGTAATAAGGCTTTTGAAAGAATTGGTGACTATAAATGGACTTTTTTTACCAAATAAATGAGTTTTTCTACACGTTTCTCAAGATCGACATTCAGTTATAGTTTGTTTTAATGAAAAATGTAAAAAATTTAACTTGAAATCAATTACTAGATTACAAAACAATTTAAAGTGAGTAATAGAGCTTTTCAAGGAATAAGATATTATAAAAGGACTTTTCTTCCATATAAATGAGTTTTTCTATACGTTTCCCAAGGTAAGCATTCAATTACAAACTATTTAATAAAAAAATATAAAAAAATTAACTTAAAATCAATTATTAGATTATAAGAAAAATTTAAAGCGAGCAATAAGGCTTTTAAAGGAATGAG
>NW_018397311.1:2031-2150 GCF_002168275.2 Theobroma umbraticum
TGGACTTTTCTTTCAAATAAATGAGTTTTTCTACACAGTTTTTGAGGCAAATATTCAATTATAGTCTGTTTTAATAAAAAATGTAAAAAATTTCACTTAAAATCAATTATGAGATTATA
>NW_018397311.1:2366-2690 GCF_002168275.2 Theobroma umbraticum
AGTGAGTAATAAGGCTTTTGAAGGAATAGGTGACTATAAATGGACTTTTCTTTCAAATAAATGCCTTTATCTTCATGTTTTTCATGGTAGACATTCAAATATAATCAATTTTAAACAATAATGTAAAAAAATTGAACCTAAAATCAATTATGAGATTATAAAGTAATTTGAAATAAGTAATAAGGCTTTTGAAGGAATGAGAGACTATAAATAAATTTTTCTTCCTAATGAATACCTTTTTCTTCACGTTTCTCAACGTAGACATTTAATTGTAATCTGTTTTAATAAAAAAGGTAAAACAAATTGAACTTAAAATCAATTTTG
>NW_018397311.1:2700-2867 GCF_002168275.2 Theobroma umbraticum
ACCATTTAAAGTGAGTAATATGGTTTTTGAAGGAATAGGTGACTATAAATAGACTTTTCTTAGAAATGAATTCATTTTTTTTCACGTCTCTTGAGGTAGACATTCAAGTATAGTCTGTTTTAACCAAAAATGTAAAAAACTTCAACTTAAAATCAATTATAAGATTA
>NW_018397311.1:2967-3116 GCF_002168275.2 Theobroma umbraticum
TGAAGGAATGGGTGACTGTAAATAGACTTTTCTTACCAATGAATGCCTTTTTCTCTACGTATCATGAGGTCGACATTCAATTGTAGGCTGTTTTAACAAAAAATGTAAAAAAATAAAACTTAAAATCAATTTTGAGATTATAAAACCAT
>NW_018397311.1:3126-3234 GCF_002168275.2 Theobroma umbraticum
TAATAAGGCTTTTGAAAGAATAGACGACTATAAATGGACTTTTCTTTCAAATAAATGCCTTTTTCTTCATGTTTTTGGAGCTAGACATTTAATTATAATCTATTTTAA
>NW_018397311.1:3304-3680 GCF_002168275.2 Theobroma umbraticum
TTTAAAGCGAGTAATAAGGCTTTTGAAGGAATGGGAGACTATAAATAGATTTTTTTTCCTTATGAATACCTTTTTCTTCACGTTTCTCAATGTAGACATTCAATTGTAACCTGTTTTAATAAAAAAGGTAAAACAAATTGAATTTAAAATCAATTTTGAGATTACAAAACTATTTAATGTGAGTAATATAATTTTTGAAGGAATGGGTGACTATAAATAGACTTTTCTTGAAAATGAATTTATTTTTTTTCACGTTTCTTGAGGTATACATTCAATTATAGTCTGTTTTCACAAAAAATGTAAAAAAATTCAGCTTAAAATCAATTCTGAGATTATATAACCATTTAAAGCAAGTAATAAGACTTTTGAAGGAATG
>NW_018397311.1:3690-3831 GCF_002168275.2 Theobroma umbraticum
AATAGACTTTTCTTCTAAATAAATAATTTTTTTTACACGTTTCTTGAGGAAGGTATTTAATTACAGTCTGTTTGAACAAAAAATATAAAGAAGTCAACTTAAAATCAATTATGAGATTATAAAACCATTTGAAATGAGTAA
>NW_018397311.1:4034-4387 GCF_002168275.2 Theobroma umbraticum
TGAGATTATAAAACTATTTAAAGCGAGTAATAAGACTTTTGAAGAAATGGGTGATTACAAATAGACTTTTCTTACCAATGAATGCTTTTTCCTTCATGTTTCTCGAGGTAGACATTCAATTGTAGTCTGTTTTAATTAAAAAGGTTAAAAAAACTGAATATAAAATTAATTTTGAGATGATAAAACCATTTAAAGTGAGTAATAAGGCTTTCGAAGGAATGTGAGACTATAAATGGACTTTTCTTATTGATGAATGCTTTTTTCTTCATGTTTCTTGAGGTAGACATTTAATTATAGTCTGCCTAAACTACAATTGTAAAAAAAATTAAACATAAAATTAATTTTGAGATAAT
>NW_018397311.1:4460-4546 GCF_002168275.2 Theobroma umbraticum
TGCCTTTTTCTTCATGTTTCTCAACGTAGAAATTCAATTATGATTCATTTTAACCAATAATATAAACAAAATTGAACATAAAATCA
>NW_018397311.1:4556-4700 GCF_002168275.2 Theobroma umbraticum
TATAAAATCATTTAAAGCGAGTAATAAAACTTTTGAAGGAATCAGAGACTATAAATAGATTTTTCTTACCAATGAATGCCTTTTTGTTCATGTTTCTTAATGTAGACATTCAATTATAATGAAAAAAGTAAAAAAAATTGAACT
>NW_018397311.1:4710-5008 GCF_002168275.2 Theobroma umbraticum
TTTGAGGTTATAAAACCATTTAAAATGAGTGATACGGTTTTTGAAAAAATAGGTAACTATAAATAGACGTTTCTTACAAATTAATTCATTTTTTTCACGTTTCTTGAGGTCTACAATCAATTCTAGTCTGTTTTAATAAAAAATATAAAAAAACTCAATTTAAAATCAAATTTGAGATTATAAACCATTTAAAATGGGTAATAAGACTTTCGAAGGAATGGGTGACTGTAAATGGACTTTTCTTATCAATAAATATCTTTTTCTTCTCAATAAATATCTTTTTCTTCACGTTTCTCAA
>NW_018397311.1:5018-5101 GCF_002168275.2 Theobroma umbraticum
CAATTATAGTCTGTTTTAACTAATAATATAAAAAAAATTAAACATAAAATCAATTATGAGATTATAAAACCATTTAAAGCTAG
>NW_018397311.1:5111-5585 GCF_002168275.2 Theobroma umbraticum
TTTGAAGGAATGGGAGACTATAAATGGATTTTTCTTATCAATGAATGCGTTTTTCTTTATGTTTCCTGATTTGGGCATTCAAATATAATCAAAAGAGTAAAAAAAGATTGAACTTAAAATCAATTTTGAGATTATAAAACTATTTAAAATGAGTAATATGGTTTTTGAAAGAATAGGTGACTATAAATAGACTTTTTTTCCAAATGAATTCATTTTTTTTCACATTACTTAAGGTTTACATTCAATTATAGTCTGTTTTAATAAAAAAATATAAAAACAATTCAACTTAAAATCAAATTTGAGATTATAAACCATTTAACATGGGCAATAAGGCTTTTGAAGGAGTGGGTGACTGTAAATGGACTTTTCTTGTCAATAAATGTCTTCTTCTTCATGTTTCTTGACGTAGATATTTAATTATAGTATGTTTTAACTAATAATGTAAAAAAAATTGAACATAAAATCAATTATGAG
>NW_018397311.1:5595-5727 GCF_002168275.2 Theobroma umbraticum
CATTTAAAGCTAGTAATAAGGCTTTTGAAGGAATGGGAGACTATAAATGAATTTTTCTTGTCAATGAATGCCATTTTCTTCATGTTTTTCAACGTAGACAATCAATTATAGTCTATTTTAACCAATAATGTA
>NW_018397311.1:5737-6005 GCF_002168275.2 Theobroma umbraticum
GAACATAAAATCAATTATGAGATTATAAAACTATTTAAAGTGAGCACTAAGGCTTTTGAAGTAATGGGAGACTATAAATGTACTTTTCTTAACATTGAATGCCTTTTTCTCTACATGTCATGAAGTATCCATTCAATTGTAATCTGGTTTAACCAAAAATGTAAAAAAATTGAACCTAAAATCAAATTTGAGATTATAAATGATTTAAAATGGTAATAAGGCTTTTGAAGGAATGGGTGACTGTAAATAGACTTTTCTTATCAATAAA
>NW_018397311.1:6102-6339 GCF_002168275.2 Theobroma umbraticum
ATTATAGTCTATTTTAACCAATAATATAAAAAAAATTAACATAAAATCAATTATGAGATTATAAAACTATTTAAAGCTAGTATTAAGGCTTTTGAAGGAATGGAAGACTATAAATACATTTTTCTTATCAATGAATACCTTTTTCTTCACGTTTCTTGACGTAGATATTCAAATATAATCTGTTTTAATCAAAAAAGTAAAACAAATTGAACTTAAAATCAATTTTGAGATTATAAA
>NW_018397311.1:6349-6486 GCF_002168275.2 Theobroma umbraticum
GTGAGTAATAAAGTTTTTAAAGGAATGGGTGACTATAAATAGACTTTCTTGCAAATGAATTCATTTTTTTTCACATTTTTTGTGGTAGACATTCAATTATAGTTTGTTTTAACCAAAAATGTAAAAAAATTCAACTT
>NW_018397311.1:6782-6942 GCF_002168275.2 Theobroma umbraticum
TTACCAATGAATGTCTTTTTCTTCATGTTTCTTGATGTAGACATTCAATTATAATAAAAAAAGTAAAAAAATTTGAACTTAAAATCAATTTTAAAATTATAAAACTATTTAAAATGAGTAATATGATTTTTGAAGGAATAGGTGACTATAAATAGACTTT
>NW_018397311.1:7042-7182 GCF_002168275.2 Theobroma umbraticum
CAAAAGCCTTATTGCTCGCTTTAAATGATTTTATACTCTCATAATTGATTTTATATTCAATTTTTTTTACATTATTGGTTAAAACTAACTATAATTGAATGTCTACATTGAGAAACATGAAGAAAAAGACATTTATTAGC
>NW_018397311.1:7670-7822 GCF_002168275.2 Theobroma umbraticum
TTAAATGGTTATATAATCTCATAATTGATTTTAAGTTGAAGTTTTTTACATTTTTAGCTACAACAGACTATAATTGAATGTCTACCTAAAGAAACGTAAAAAAAAATGAATTCATTTCCAAGAAAAGTCTATTTATAGTCACCCATTCCTTC
>NW_018397311.1:7962-8106 GCF_002168275.2 Theobroma umbraticum
TGTCTACATCGAGAAACGTAAAGAAAAATGCATTCATTAGGAAGAAAAATCTATATATAGTTTCTCATTCCTTCAAAAGCCTTATTACTCGCTTTAAATGGCTTTATAACCTCAAATTTGATTTTAAGTTCTATTTTTTTACAT
>NW_018397311.1:8232-8505 GCF_002168275.2 Theobroma umbraticum
TGAATTTTTTATATTTTTTATTAAAACAGACTATAATTGAATGCTTGTCTCAGAAAATGTGTAAAAAAACTCATTTATTAAAACAAAATCCATTTATAGTCTCCCATTCCTTCAAAAGCCTTATTACTCACTTTAAAATTTTTTTATAATCTAATAATTGATTTTAAGTTGACTTTTTTATATTTTTTTTATTAAAAAAGACTATAATTGAAGGTTTATCTTGGGAAACACGTAGAAAAACTCATTTATTTGGAAGAAAAGTCCATTTATAGT
>NW_018397311.1:8726-8895 GCF_002168275.2 Theobroma umbraticum
CTTCAAAAGCCTTATTACTCGCCTTAAATGATTTTATAATCTCATAATTAATTTCAAGTTAAACTTTTTATATTGTTCACTAAAACAGTCAATAATTGAATGGTTGCCTCGAGAAACATGTAAAAAAACTCATTTATTTAGAATAAAAGTTTATTTATAGTCCTTCATT
>NW_018397311.1:8905-9008 GCF_002168275.2 Theobroma umbraticum
CCTTATTACTCGCTTTAAATATTTTGATAATCTCATAAATGATTTTAATTTGACTTTTTTACATTTCTTGTTAAAATAGGCTATAATTGAATGACTGTCTTGA
>NW_018397311.1:9108-9216 GCF_002168275.2 Theobroma umbraticum
GTTGAATTTTTTATATTTTTTATTAAAACAGACTATAATTGAATGCTTGTCTCAAAAAATGTGTAAAAAAACTCATTTATTTTAAAAAAAAATCCATTTATAGTCTCC
>NW_018397311.1:9226-9390 GCF_002168275.2 Theobroma umbraticum
AAAGCCTTATTACTCACTTTAAATTTTTTTTGTAATCTAATAATTGATTTTAAGTTGACTTTTTTATATTTTTTTATTAAAACAGACTATAATTGAAGGCCTACCTTGGTAAACACGTAGAAAAACTCATTTATTTGGAAGAAAAGTCCATTTATAGTCTCTTA
>NW_018397311.1:9597-9777 GCF_002168275.2 Theobroma umbraticum
AATTGATTTCAAGTTGAATTTTTTACATTTTTTATTAAAACAGACTATAATTGATTGTCAGTCTCGAGAAATGTATAGAAAAATCCATTAATTTGGTAAAAAAAATCCATTTACAGTCACCCATTCTTTCAAAAGCCTTATTACTCGCCTTAAATGATTTTATAATCTCATAATTAATTT
>NW_018397311.1:9787-9923 GCF_002168275.2 Theobroma umbraticum
TTTTTATATTTTTCACTAAAACAGTCAATAATTGAATGGTTGCCTCGAGAAACATGTAAAAAAACCCATTTATTTAGAATAAAAGTTTATTTATAGTCTTTCATTTCTTCAAAAGCCTTATTACTCGCTTTAAATA
>NW_018397311.1:9949-10122 GCF_002168275.2 Theobroma umbraticum
AGTTGACTTTTTTACATTTCTTGTTAAAATAGGCTATAATTGAATGACTGTCTCAAGAAACATGTAGAAAAACTCATTTAGTTGGAAGAAAAGTCTATTTATAATCTTTCATTCCTTCCAATGCCCTATTACTCGCTTTAAATGATTTCATAATCTCATAATTGATTTCAAGT
>NW_018397311.1:10167-10283 GCF_002168275.2 Theobroma umbraticum
TTAAATGGTTTTATAATCTGATAATTGATTTCAAGTTGAATTTTTTATATTTTTTATTAAAACAGACTTTAATTAAATGCCTGCCTCAAGTTGTGTGTAGAAAAATCTATTTATTT
>NW_018397311.1:10293-10386 GCF_002168275.2 Theobroma umbraticum
AAACAGACTAATTGAAGGCGTGGCTTGGGAAACGTGTAAAAAAATTCATTTATTTGGAAGAAAAGTCCATTTATAGTCTCTCATTCCTTCAAA
>NW_018397311.1:10486-10626 GCF_002168275.2 Theobroma umbraticum
AAATGAACTTTTCTTTCAAATAAATGAGTTTTTCTACATGCTTCTCGAGGCAAGCATTGAATTATAGTCTGTTTTAATAAAAAATGTAAAAAATTTAACTTGAAATCAATTATAAGATTATAAAATCATTTAAAGCGAAT
>NW_018397311.1:10810-11146 GCF_002168275.2 Theobroma umbraticum
AGATTATAAAATCATTTAAAGCGAGTAATAGGGCTTTGGAAGGAATGAGAGACTTAAATGGACCTTTCTTCGAAATAAATGAGTTTTTCCACACGTTTCTCGAGGCAGTCATTCAATTATAGCCTGTTTTAACAAGAAATGTAAAAAAGTCAACTCAAAATCAATTATGAGATTATCAAAATATTTAAAGCGAGTAATAGGGCTTTTGAAGGAACAGAAAACTATAAATGAACTTTTCTTCTAAATAAATGGATTTTTCCACATGTTTCTCGAGGTAGCTACTCAATTATTGTCTGTTTTAACAAAAAATATAAAAAATTCAACTTAAAATCAATT
>NW_018397311.1:11163-11305 GCF_002168275.2 Theobroma umbraticum
TTTAAGGCGAGTAATAAGGCTTTTGAAGAAATGGGTGACTATAAATGGACTTTTTTTATCAAATAAATGGATTTTTCTGCACGTTTCTCAATTATAAATGGACTTTTTTTATCAAATAAATGGCATTCAATTATAGTCTGTT
>NW_018397311.1:11315-11484 GCF_002168275.2 Theobroma umbraticum
ATGTAAAAAATTCAACTTGAAATCAATTATGAGATTACAAAATAATTTAAAGTGAGTAATAGGGCTTTAGAAGGAATAAGACACTATAAATGAACTTTTCTTTCAAATAAATGAGTTTCTCTACGTGCTTCTTAAGATAGGCATTCAATTACAGTCTGTTTTAAAAAAA
>NW_018397311.1:11638-11901 GCF_002168275.2 Theobroma umbraticum
ATAAGGCTTTTGAAGAAATGAGAGACTATAAATGAACTTTTCTTTCAAATAAATAAATTTTTCTACACGTTTTCCAAGGTAAGCATTCAATTATAGTCTATTTTAATAAAAAATGTAAAAAATAGAACTTAAAATCAAATTTGAGATTATAAAACCGTTTAAAGTGAATAATAAGGCTTTTGAAGGAATAAGTGACTATAAATGGACTTTGCTTTCAAATAAATGGCTTTATCTTTATGTTTCTCATGGTAGACATTCAAATA
>NW_018397311.1:11911-12061 GCF_002168275.2 Theobroma umbraticum
TAAACAATAATGTAAAAAAATTGAATCTAAAATCAATTATGAGGCTATAAAGCCATTTAAAGCGAGTAATAAGGCTTTTAAAGGAATGAGAGACTGTAAATAGATTTTTCTTCCTAATGAATGCCTTTTTCTTCATGTTTCTCAACGTAG
>NW_018397311.1:12098-12313 GCF_002168275.2 Theobroma umbraticum
AAAAATTGAACTTAAAATCAATTTTGAGATTACAAAACTATTTAAAGTGAGTAATATAGTTTTTGAAGGAATGGGAGACTATAAATAGACTTTTCTTGGAAATGAATTCATTTTTTTTCACGTTTCTTGAGGTAAGCATTCAATTATAGTCTGTTTTAATCGAAAATGTAAAAAACTTCAACTTAAAATCAATTATGAGATTATATAACCATTTA
>NW_018397311.1:12323-12468 GCF_002168275.2 Theobroma umbraticum
TAAGGCTTTTGAAGGAATGAGAGACTATAAATGGACTTTTCTTCGAAATAAATGGGTTGTTCTATACATTTCTCGAGGTAGGCTTTCAATTATAGTTTATTTTAATAAAAAATATAAGAAAGTCAACTTAAAATTAATTATGAGA
>NW_018397311.1:12478-12646 GCF_002168275.2 Theobroma umbraticum
ATTTAAAGCGACTAATAAGACTTTTGAAGAAACGAGAGACTATAAATGGACTTTTCTTCCAAATAAATGGGTTTTTTACATGTTTTCCAAAGCAGGCATTCAATTATAGTCGATTTTAATGAAAAATGTAAAAAATTTAACTTAAAATGAATTATGAGATTATAAAAT
>NW_018397311.1:12882-13034 GCF_002168275.2 Theobroma umbraticum
AAAGTGAGTAATAAGGCTTTTGAAGGAATGAGAGACTATAAATGGGCTTTTCTTATTGATGCATGCTTTTTTCTTCATGTTCCTCAAGGTAGACATTTAATTATAGTCTGTCTAAACTAAAATTGTAAAAAAAAATTGAACATAAAATCAAT
>NW_018397311.1:13044-13119 GCF_002168275.2 Theobroma umbraticum
TAAAACCATTTAAAATGGGTAATATGGCTTTTGAAGGAATCAGTGACTATAAATAGACTATTCTTGTCAATAAAT
>NW_018397311.1:13129-13225 GCF_002168275.2 Theobroma umbraticum
TCACGTTTCTCAATGTAGACATTCAATTATAGTCCATTTTAATCAATAATGTAAAAAAAATTTAACATCAAATCAATTATGAGATTATAAAACTAT
>NW_018397311.1:13235-13393 GCF_002168275.2 Theobroma umbraticum
TAATAAGGCTTTTGAAGGAATGGGAGATTATAAATGGATTTTTCTGACCAATGAATGTCTTTTTCTTCACGTTTCTTGACATAGACATTCAATTATAATTTGTTTTAATCAAAAAAGCAAAACAAATTGAAGTGAAAATCAATTTTGAGATTATAAAA
>NW_018397311.1:13403-13561 GCF_002168275.2 Theobroma umbraticum
TGAGTAATAAGATTTTTGAAAGAATAAGTGACTATAAATAGACTTTTCTTGCAAATGAATTTTTTTTTAATGTTTCTTGAGGTAGACATTCAATTATAGTCTGTTTTAATCAAAAATAAAAAAAAATTCAACTTCAAATCAAATTTGAGATTATAAAC
>NW_018397311.1:13571-13758 GCF_002168275.2 Theobroma umbraticum
GGGTAATAAGGCTTTTGAGGGAATGGGTGACTGCAAATAGACCTTTATTGTCAATAAATATCTTTTTCTTCATGTTTCTTGATGTAGACATTTAATTATAGTATGTTTTAACCAATAACTTAAAAAAATTAAATATAAAATCAATTATGAGATTATAAAATCATGTAAAGCGAATAATAAGGCTTTT
>NW_018397311.1:13768-13969 GCF_002168275.2 Theobroma umbraticum
GTGACTATAAATGGATTTTTTTTCCAAATAAATAGGTTTTTCTATACTTTTTTCCAAGGCAGGCACTCAATTATAATCTATTTTAGCTAATAATGTGAGTAATATGGTTTTGAAGTGAATGGGTGACTATAAATAGACTTTTCTTGAAAATGAATTCATTTTTTTTCACATTTCTTGAGGTAGACATTCAATTATAGTCTG
>NW_018397311.1:14059-14488 GCF_002168275.2 Theobroma umbraticum
AAAAGAATGAGAGGCTATAAATGGACTTTTCTTTCAAATAAATAGGTTTTTCTACATGTTTCCCGAGGTAGGCATTCAATTATAGTCTGTTTTAACAAAAAATATAAAAAAGTCAACTGAAAATCAACTATGAGATTATAAAATCATTTAAAGCGAATAAGGCTTTGGAAGGAATGGGAGACCTTTTATTCCAAATAAATGGATTTTTTACATGTTTCCCAATGCAAGCATTGAATTATAGTCAATTTTAATGAGAAATGTATAAAATTCAACTTAAAATGAATTATGGGATTATAAAACTATTTAAAGCGAGTAATAAGGCTTTTTAAGAAATAGGTAACTATAAATAGACTTTTCTTGCCAATGAATGCTTTTTCCTTCATGTTTTTCGATTTAGACATTCAATTATAGTCTGTTTTAACTAAAAAT
>NW_018397311.1:14498-14806 GCF_002168275.2 Theobroma umbraticum
TTGAACATAAAATCAATTTTGAGATAATAAAACCATTTAAATGAGTAATAAGGCTTTTGAAAGAATGAGAGCCTATAAATGAACTTTTCTTGTTGATGAATGTTTGTTCATGAATGCTTGTTTTTTCATGTTTTTCAAGGTAGACATTCAATTATTGTCTACCTAAACTAAAATTGTAAAAAAAAAATTGAACATAAAATCAATTTTGAGATAATAAAACCATTCAAAATGTGCAATATGGCTTTTGAAGGAATGAGTGACTATAAATAGACTATTCTTGTCAATAAATACTTTTTTCTTCATGTTTC
>NW_018397311.1:14916-15139 GCF_002168275.2 Theobroma umbraticum
TATAAAACCATTTAAAGCGAGTAATAAGGCTTTTAAAGGAATGAGAGACTATAGATAGATTTTTCTTGCCAATGACTGCCTTTTTCTTCACGTTTCTTGACGTAGATATTCAATTATAATATGTTTTAATAAAAAAAAGTAAAAAAATTGAACTGAAAATCAATTTTGAGATTATAAAACCATTAAAAGGGAGTAATAAGGTTTTTGAAAGAATAGGTGACTA
>NW_018397311.1:15243-15400 GCF_002168275.2 Theobroma umbraticum
TTAAAATCAAATTTGAGATTATAAACTATTTAAAATGGGTAATAAGGCTTTTGAGGGAATGAGTGACTGTAAATGAACTTTTCTTGTCAATAAATATCTTTTTCTCTACGTTTCTTGATGTAGACATTCAATTATAGTCTGTTTTAACCAATAATGT
>NW_018397311.1:15509-15704 GCF_002168275.2 Theobroma umbraticum
CTTTTAAAGGAATGAGAGATTGTAAATGAATTTTTCTTCCAAATAAATGGGTTTCTCTACACGTTTTTGGAGGCAAGTACTCAATTATAGTCTATTTTACTAATAATGTAGAAAAATTGAACATAAAATCAATTATGAGATTATAAAATCATTTAAAGCGTGTAATAAGGATTTTGAAGGAATGAGAGACTATAA
>NW_018397311.1:15714-15815 GCF_002168275.2 Theobroma umbraticum
CTTGCCAATGAATGCCTTTTTCTCTGTGTCACGAGGTATGCATTTAATTGTAATCTGTTTTAACAAAAAATTTAAAAAAATTGAACTTAAAATCAAATTTG
>NW_018397311.1:15825-15996 GCF_002168275.2 Theobroma umbraticum
CCATTTAAAATGGTAATAAGGCTTTTGAAAGAATGGATGACTATAAATGGACTTTTCTTACCAATAAATACCTTTTTCTTCACGTTTCTCAATGTAGTCATTCAATTATAGTCTATTTAACTAGTAATGGAAAAAAAATTTAACATAGAATTAATTATGAGATTATAAAAC
>NW_018397311.1:16006-16174 GCF_002168275.2 Theobroma umbraticum
AAGTAGTAAGGCTTTTGAAGGAATAAGAGGCTATAAATGGATTTTTCTTGCCAATAAATACCTTTTTCTTCATATTTCTTGACGTAGGCATTAAATTATAATCTGTTTTAATTAAAAAAGTAAAACAAATTGAACTTAAAATCAATTTTGAGATTATAAATCTATTTA
>NW_018397311.1:16374-16740 GCF_002168275.2 Theobroma umbraticum
ATGTAAAAACATTTAACTTAAAATCAATTATAAGATTATAAAACCATTTAAAGCCAGTAATAAGGATTTTGAAGGAATAAGAGGCCATAAATAGACTTTTCTGTCAAATAAATAGTTTTTTCTACATGTTTCAATTACAATCTGTTTTAACAAAAAATGAATAAATTTTAACTTAAAATTAATTATGACATTATAAAACCATTTAAAGCGTATAATAAGGCTTTTGAAGGAATGAGAGAATATAAATGAACTTTTCTTCCAAATAAATGGATTTTTCTACACGTTTCTAGAGGTAAACTTTTAATTACAGTCTGTTTTAATGAAAAATATAAAAAATTCAACTTACAATCAATTATGAGATTATAA
>NW_018397311.1:16750-17271 GCF_002168275.2 Theobroma umbraticum
AGCGAGCAATAAGGCTTTTGAAGGAATGAGTGACAATAAATAGACTTTTCTTGCCTATGAATGCCTTCTTCTTCAAGTTTCTTGATTTAATCATTCAATTATAATCTGTTTTAGTCAAAAAAGTAAAAACAAATTGAGCTTAAAATCAATTATGAGAATATAAAACTATTTAAAGTGAGTAATAAGGCTTTTGAAGAAATAGGTGACTATAAATAGGCTTCTCTTCCTAATGAATATATTTTTCTTCACATTTCTCGAAGTAGACATTTAATTATAGTCTGCTTTAAATAAAAATATAAAAAAATTCAACTTAAAATCAATTATGAGAGTACACAACTATTTAAAGCGAGTAATAAGGCTTTTGAAGGAATGATAGACTATAAATGGACTTTTCTTCCAATTCAATGGATTTTTCTACACGTTTCTCGAGCCATGCATTCAATTATAGTTTTTTTTAATGAAAAATATAAAAAATCCAACCTAAAATCAATTATAAGATTATAAAACCATTTAAAGTGACT
>NW_018397311.1:17281-17441 GCF_002168275.2 Theobroma umbraticum
TTGAAGTAATGGGAGACTATAAATAGACTTTTCTTTCAAATAAATGAGTTTTTCTACAAGCTTCTCAAGGCAAGCATTCAATTATAGTCTGTTTTAATGAAAAATGTAAAAAATTCAACTTGAAATTAATTATGAGATTATAAAACCATTTAAAGCAAGT
>NW_018397311.1:17540-17806 GCF_002168275.2 Theobroma umbraticum
TTGAGTTTTTCTATACGTTTCTCAAAGTCGACATTCAATTATAGTCTGTTTTAATGAAAAATGTAAAAAATTCAATTTGAAATCAATTATGAGATTATAAAACCATTTGAAGCGAGTAATAGGGCTTTAGAAGGAATGAAAGACTATAAATAGACTTTTCTTCTAAACAAATGAGTTTTTTTACACGTTTCTCGAGATAGTCATTCAATTACAACCTGTTTTAACAAGAAATGTAAAAAAGTCAACTTAAAATCAATTATGAGATT
>NW_018397311.1:17816-17951 GCF_002168275.2 Theobroma umbraticum
TTAAAGCGAGTAATAAGGCTTTTGAAGAAATGAAAGACTATAAATAAACTTATCTTCAAAATAAAAGGGTTTTTTCACACATTTCTTGAGGCAGTCATTCAATTATTATCTATTTTAATGGAAAATGTAAAAAAT
>NW_018397311.1:17961-18105 GCF_002168275.2 Theobroma umbraticum
ATCAATTATGAGATTATAAAACCAGTTTTAGGTGAGTAATAAGGCTTTTAAAGGAATGGGTGACTATAAATGAACCTTTTTTGCCAAATAAATAGGTTTTTCTACAAGTTTCTCGAGATCGACATTCAATTATAGTCTATTTTA
>NW_018397311.1:18115-18327 GCF_002168275.2 Theobroma umbraticum
AAAAAATTCAACTTGAAATCAATGATGAGATTATAAAACAATTTAAAGTGAGTAATAGGGCCTTTGAAGGAATAAGAGACTATAAATGGACTTTTCTTCCAAACAAATGTGTTTTTCTATATGTTTTCTAAGGTAGACACTCAATTATAGTCTGTTTGAATAAAAAAATATAAAAAAGTCAACTTAAAATCAATTATTAGATTATAAAAAAA
>NW_018397311.1:18551-18796 GCF_002168275.2 Theobroma umbraticum
TAAAACCATTTAAAGTGAGTAATAAGGCTTTTGAAGGAATAGATGACTATAAATTGACTTTTCTTATGAATGAATGCCTTTTTCTCTACGTGTCACAAGGTACGCAGTCAATTGTAAACTGTTTTAACCAAAAATGTAAAAAAATAGAACTTAAAAATCAAATTTGAGATTGTAAAATCGTTTAAAGTGAGTAACAAAGCTTTTGAAGAAATAGGTGACTATAAATGGACTTTACTTTCAAATAA
>NW_018397311.1:18806-18899 GCF_002168275.2 Theobroma umbraticum
CTTCATGTTTCTTATAGTAGACAATCAAATATAATCTACTTTAAACAATAATGTAAAAAAATTGAACCTAAAATCAATTATGAGATTATAAAA
>NW_018397311.1:19143-19290 GCF_002168275.2 Theobroma umbraticum
AAACCATTTAAAGTGTGTAATATGGTTTTTAAAAGAATGGGTGACTATAAATAGACTTTTCTTGAAAATTAATTCATTTTTTTTCACATTTCTTGAGGTAGACATTCAGTTATAGTCTGTTTTAACTAAAAATTTAAAAAACTTCAA
>NW_018397311.1:19435-19700 GCF_002168275.2 Theobroma umbraticum
TTTTCTACATGTTTCCTGAGGCAGACATTCAATTACAGTCTGTTTTAATAAAAATATAAAAAAATCAACTTAAAATCGATTATGAGTTTAGAAAACTATTTAAAGCGACTGATAATACTTTTGAAGGAATGGGAGACTATAAATGGACTTTTTTTTCCAAATAAATGGGTTTTTTTACACGTTTCTGAAGGCAAGCACTCAACTGTAGTCAATTTTAATGAGAAATATAAAAAATTCAACTTAAAATCAATTATGAAATTATAAA
>NW_018397311.1:19710-19790 GCF_002168275.2 Theobroma umbraticum
GTGAGTAATAAGGCTTTTGGAGGAATGGGTGACTATAAATGAACTTTTCTTGCCAACGAATGCTTTTTTCTTCATGTTTC
>NW_018397311.1:19800-19872 GCF_002168275.2 Theobroma umbraticum
CATTCAATTATAGTCTGTTTTAACTAAAAATGTTAAAAAAATTTAACATAAAATTAATTTTGAGATAATAAA
>NW_018397311.1:19882-20193 GCF_002168275.2 Theobroma umbraticum
GTGAGTAATAAGGCTTTTGAAAGAATGGGAGCCTATAAATAGACTTTTCTTGTTGATGAATGCTTTTTTTTCATGTTTATCAAGGTAGACATTCAATTATAGTCTGTCTAAATTAAAATTAAAAAAAAAATTGAACATAAAATTAATTTTGAGATACTAAAACCATTTACAATGGATAATATGACTTTTGAAGGAAAGAGTGACTATAAGTAGACTATTCTTGTCAATAAATGTCTTTTTATTCATGTTTCTCAATATAGACATTCAATTATAGTCCGTTTTAACCAATAATGTAAAAACAATTGAACATA
>NW_018397311.1:20211-20423 GCF_002168275.2 Theobroma umbraticum
TAAAACCATTTAAAGTGAGTAATAAGGCTTTCGAAGGAATAGGAGACTATAAATAGATTTTTCTTCCCAATGAATGCCTTTTTCTACACGTTTGTTGATGTAGACATTCAATTATAATCTGTTTTAATCAAAAAAGTAAAAAAAAATGAACTGAAAATCTATTTTGAGATTATAAAACTATTTAAAGTGAGTAATAAGGTTTTTGAAAGAAT
>NW_018397311.1:20433-21445 GCF_002168275.2 Theobroma umbraticum
AAATAGACTTTTCTTGCAAATGAATTCATTTTTTTAAACATTTTTTGAGGTAGACATTTAATTATAGTCTGTTTTAATAAAAAATGTGAAAAAGTTCAACTTAAAATCAAATTTGAGATTATAAACCTTTTAAAATAGGTAATAAGGCTTTTGAGGGAATGGGTGACTATAAATGAACTTTTCTTGCTAATAAATGTCTTTTTCTTCATGTTTCTTAATATAGACATTCAATTATAGTTTTTTTTAACTAAAAATGTAAAAAAATTCAACTCAAAATCAATTATGAGATTATAAAACCTTCTAAGGAGTATAAGGCTTTTGAAAGAATTGAGAGACCGTAATAAATGGATTTTTCTTACCAATGAATGCCTTTTTCTTCATGTTTGTTGACGTAGACATTCAATTATAATCTGTTTTAATCAAAAAAGTAAAAAAAAAATTGAACTGAAAATCAATTTTGAGATTATAAAACTATTTAACGTAAGTAATAAGGTTTTTGAAAGAATAGGTGACTATAAATAGACTTTTCTTGCAAATGAATTCAATTTTTTTTCACGTTTCTTGAGGTAGACATTCAATTATAGTCTGTTTTAATCAAAAATATAAAAAAATTCAACTTTCAATCAAATTTGAGATTATAAACCATTTAAAATGGGCAATAAGGCTTTTGAGGGAATGGGTGACTGTAAATGAACTTTTCTTACTAATAAATGTCTTTTTCTTCATGTTTCTCAATGTAGACATTCAATTATAGTTTGTTTTAGCCCCAAAAATGTAAAAAAATTCAACTTAAAATCAATTATAAGATTATAAAACCATTTACAGTGAGTAATAAGGCTTTTGGAGGAATGGGAGACTATAAATGGATTTTTCTTCCAAATAAAGGAGTTTTTCTACACGTTTTTTGAGGCCGACACTCAATTATAGTCTATTTTAACTAATAATGTAAAAAACATTGAACATAAAATCAATTATGAGATTATAAAATCATTTAAACCGAGTAATAAGGCTT
>NW_018397311.1:21474-21580 GCF_002168275.2 Theobroma umbraticum
TTTCTTGCCAATGAATGCCTTTTTCTCTACGTGTCATAAGGTATGCATTCAATTGTAATCTGTTTTAACTAAAAATGTAAACAAATTGAACTTAAAATCAAATTTG
>NW_018397311.1:21590-21779 GCF_002168275.2 Theobroma umbraticum
CCATTTAAAATGGTAATAAAGCTTTTGAAAGAATGGGTGACTATAAATATATTTTTTTTACCAATAAATACCTTTTTCTTCACGTTTCTTGATGTAGGCATTCAATTATAGTCTGTTTTAACCAGTAATATAAAAAAAATTGAACATAAAATCAATTATAAGATTATAAAATCATTTAAAGCGAGTAGT
>NW_018397311.1:21789-21910 GCF_002168275.2 Theobroma umbraticum
AAGGAATGGGAGACTATAAATGGATTTTTCTTGCCAATGAATACCTTCTTCTTCACGTTTCTTGACGTAAACATTCAATTATAATCTGTTTTAATCAAAAAGTAAAACAAATTGAACTTAA
>NW_018397311.1:21920-22079 GCF_002168275.2 Theobroma umbraticum
GAGATTATAAATCCATTTAAAGTGAGTAATAAAGTTTTTAAGGGAATGAGTGACTATAAATAGACTTTTCTTACAAACAAATTCATTTTTTTTCATGTTTCTTGTGGTAGACATTCAATTATAGTTTGTTTTAAGCAAAAATGTAAAAAAATTCAACTT
>NW_018397311.1:22169-22501 GCF_002168275.2 Theobroma umbraticum
TTTTGAAAGAATGGGAGACTATAAATGGACTTTTCTTCCAAATAAATGGTTTTTTTATATGTTTCTTGAGATAGGCATTCAATTACAATCTGTTTTAATAAAAAATGTATAAAATATAAATTAAAATTAATTATGAGATTATAAAATCATTTAAAGCCTGTAATAAGGTTTTTTAAGGAATGAGAGAATATAAATAGACTTTTCTACACGATTCTCAAGACAGGCTTTCTATTACAATCTATTTTAATGAAAAATGTTAAAATTCAACTTAAAATTAGTTATAAGATTATAAAACCATTTAAAACGAGTAATAAGGCTTTTGAAGGAATGAG
>NW_018397311.1:22615-22740 GCF_002168275.2 Theobroma umbraticum
GGTAAACAATCAATTATAGTCTCTTTTAACCAAAAATACAAAACAATTCAACTGAAAATCAATTATGAGAATATAAAACCATTTAAAATGAGTAATAAGGCTTTTGAAGGAATAGGTGACTATAA
>NW_018397311.1:22840-22936 GCF_002168275.2 Theobroma umbraticum
ATGCTTTTTTCTTCATGTTTATCAAGGTAAACATTCAATTATAGTCTGTTTTAACTAAAAATGTTAAAAAAATGAACATAAAATGAATTTTGAGAT
>NW_018397311.1:22946-23304 GCF_002168275.2 Theobroma umbraticum
TTTAAAGTGAGTAATAAGGCTTTTCAAAAAATGGGAGCCTATAAATGAACTTTTCTTGTTGATGAATGCTTTTTTCTTAATATTTCTCATAGTAAACATTCAATTATAGTCTGTCTAAACCAAAATTGTAAAAAAAATTTGAACATAAAATTAATTTTGAGATAATAAAACCATTTAAAATGGATAATATGGCTTTTGAAAAAATGAGTGACTATAAATAGACTATTCTTGTCAATAAAAGCCTTTTTTTTCATGTTTCTCAACATAAACATTCATTTATAGTTTGTTTCAACTAATAATGTAAAAAAAATTAAACATAAAATCAATTATGAGATTATAAAATCATTTAAAGCGAGTA
>NW_018397311.1:23326-23485 GCF_002168275.2 Theobroma umbraticum
AGACTAGAAATGGATTTTCCTTGCCAATAAATGCCTTTTTCTTCACGTTTGTTGATGTAGACATTCAATTATAATATGTTTTAATCAAAAAAGTAAAAAAATTGAACTGAAAATCAATTTTGAGATGATAAAACAATTTAAAGTGAGTAATAAGGTTTT
>NW_018397311.1:23495-23571 GCF_002168275.2 Theobroma umbraticum
GGTGACTATAAATAGACTTTTCTCTCAAATGAATTCATTTTTTCCACGTTTCTTAAGGTAGACATTCAATTATAGT
>NW_018397311.1:23581-23745 GCF_002168275.2 Theobroma umbraticum
GAAAATGTAAAAAAATTCAACTTAAAATCAAATTTGAGATTATAAACCATTTTAAATGGATAATAAGGCTTTTGAGGGAATGAGTGATTGTAAATTAACTTTTCTTACTAATAAATGTCTTTTTCTTCATGTTTTTCGATGTAGACATTCAATTATAGTTTGTT
>NW_018397311.1:23924-24224 GCF_002168275.2 Theobroma umbraticum
TTATGAGATTATAAAACTATTTAAAGCGAGTAATAAGGTTTTTGAAAGAATGGGAGACTATAAATGGATTTTTCTTGCCAATGAATGCATTTTTCTTCATGTTTGTTGAAGTAGACATTCAATTATAATCTATTTTAATCAAAAAAGTAAAAAAAATTTAAGTGAAAATTAATTTTAAAATTATAAAACTATTTAAAGTGAGTAATAAGGTGTTTGAAAGAATAGGTGACTATAAATAGACTTTTCTTGCAAATGAATTTCTTTTTTTTCATGTTTCTTGAGGTAGACATTCAATTATAG
>NW_018397311.1:24234-24488 GCF_002168275.2 Theobroma umbraticum
TCAAAAATGTAAAAAAATTCAACTTAAAATTAAATTTGAGATTATAAACCATTTAAAATGGGCAATAAGGCTTTTGAGGGAATGAGTGACTGTAAATGAACTTTTCTTGCTAATAAATGTCTTTTTCTTCATGCTTCTCAATGTAGACATTCAATTATAGTTTGTTTTAACCAAAAATGTAAAAAAATTTAATTTAAAATCAAGTATAAGATTATAAAACCATTTACAACGAGCAATAAGGCTTTTGAAGGAAT
>NW_018397311.1:24498-24611 GCF_002168275.2 Theobroma umbraticum
AAATAGATTTTTTTTCCAAATAAAAGAGTTTTTCTACACGTTTTTTGAGGCAGACACTCAATTATAGTCTATTTTAACTAATAATGTAAAAAAAAATTGAACATAAAATCAAT
>NW_018397311.1:24621-24763 GCF_002168275.2 Theobroma umbraticum
TAAAACCATTTAAAGCGAGTAATAACGCTTTTGAAAGAATGAGAGACTATAAATGGACTTTTCTTATCAATGAATGCCTTTTTCTCTATGTGTCATAAGGTATGCAGTCAATTGTAATCTGTTTTAACTAAAAATGTAAAAA
>NW_018397311.1:24773-24980 GCF_002168275.2 Theobroma umbraticum
AAAATTAAATTTGAGATTATAAACCATTTAAAATGGTAATATGGCTTTTGAAAGAATAGGTGACTAGAAATGTATTTTTTTTATCAATAAATACCTTTTTCTTCATGTTTCTCGATTTAGACATTCAATTATAGTCTGTTTTAACCAATAATGTAAAAAAAAATTAACATAAAATCAATTATGAGATTATAAAATCATTTAAAGCAA
>NW_018397311.1:24990-25128 GCF_002168275.2 Theobroma umbraticum
TTTTGATGAAATAGGAGACTATAAATGGATTTTTCTTGCCAATGAATGCCTTTTTCTTCCTGTTTGTTGACGTAGACATTCAATTATTATCCGTTCTAATCAAAAAAGTAAAAAAAAATTGAACTAAAAATCAATTTT
>NW_018397311.1:25138-25211 GCF_002168275.2 Theobroma umbraticum
AACCATTTAAAGTGAGTAATAAGGTTTTTGAAAGAATAGGTTACTATAAATAGACTTTTCTTGCAAATGAATT
>NW_018397311.1:25353-25704 GCF_002168275.2 Theobroma umbraticum
AATCAAATTTGAGATTATAAACCATTTAAAATGGGTAATAAGGCTTTTGAGAGAGTGAGTGACTGTAAATGAACTTTTCTTGTCAATAAATATCTTTTTTTCCACGTTTCTCAATGTAGACATTCCATTATAGTTTGTTTTAACCAAAAATACAAAAAAATTTGAACTTAAAATCAATTCTGAGATTATAAACCCTTTTAAAGCGACCAAGAAGGCTTTCGAAGGAATGAGAGACTATAAATGAATTTTTGTTCCAAATAAATGGGTTTCTCTACATATTTTTAGAGACAGGCACTCAATTATAGTCTGTTTTAACTAATAATGTAAAAAAAAATTGAACATAAAATCAAT
>NW_018397311.1:25714-25899 GCF_002168275.2 Theobroma umbraticum
TAAAACCATTTAAACTGAGTAATAAGGCTTTTGAAGGAATGAAAGACTATAAATGAACTTTTCTTGTCAATGAATGCCTTTTTCTCTACGTGTCACGAGGTATGCATTCAATTGTAACATGTTTTAACAAAAAATATAAAAAATTAAACTTAAAATCAAATTTGAG
This sequence comes from Theobroma umbraticum, assembly GCF_002168275.2. Classification (NCBI taxonomy): domain Eukaryota; kingdom Viridiplantae; phylum Streptophyta; class Magnoliopsida; order Malvales; family Malvaceae; genus Theobroma; species Theobroma umbraticum. The sequence continues at coordinate 25,881 of NW_018397311.1, forward strand.
ATTATAAACCATTTAAAAT
>NW_018397311.1:25909-26226 GCF_002168275.2 Theobroma umbraticum
TTTTTGAAGGAATGAGTGACTATAAATGAACTTTTCTTACCAATAAATACATTTTTCTTCACATTTCTCGATGTAAACATTCAATTATAGTCTGTTTTGACAAGTAATTTAAAAAAATTTAACATAAAATCCATTATGAGATTATAAAATCATTTAAAGCGAGTAGTAAGATTTTTGAAGAAATAGGAGACTATAAATAGATTTTTCTTGCCAATGAATTCCTTTTTCTTCATGTTTCTTGACTTAGACATGCAATTATAATCTATTTTAATCAAACAATAAAACAAATTGAACTTAAAATCAATTTTGAGATTATA
>NW_018397311.1:26236-26348 GCF_002168275.2 Theobroma umbraticum
AAGTGAGTAATAAGATTTTTGAGGGAATGGGTGACTATCAATAGACTTTTCTTGCAAATAAATTCATTTTTTTTCACGTTATTATGGTAGACATTCAATTATAGTCTATTTT
>NW_018397311.1:26445-26583 GCF_002168275.2 Theobroma umbraticum
AATAAGGCCTTTGAAGGAATGAGAGACTATAAATGGACTTTTCTTCCAAATAAATGATTTTTTCTACATGTTTCTCTAGAAAGGTATTCAATTACAATTTGTTTTAACAAAAAATGTATAAAATTCAATTTAAAATCA
>NW_018397311.1:26976-27333 GCF_002168275.2 Theobroma umbraticum
GAAGTGAGTAATAAGGCTTTTGAAGGAATAGGTGACTATAAATGGACTTTTTTTATCAATAAATACCTTTTTCTTCACGTTTCTTGAGGTAGATATTCAATTATAATCTTTTATAATCAAAAATGTAGAAAAAATTGAACTTAAAATCGATTACAAGATTATAAAAATCATTTAAAGCAAGTAATAAGGCTTTTAAAGGAATGAGAGAATATAAATGGACTTTTCTTCCTAATGAATGCTTTTTTCTCCGTATTTCATTACGTAGACATTCAATTATTCTCTGTTTTAGCAAAAAATATAAAAAAGTTCAACTTAAAATCAAATATGAGATTATAAAACCATTTAAAGCGAGTAATA
>NW_018397311.1:27344-27577 GCF_002168275.2 Theobroma umbraticum
GGAATGTGAGACTATAAATAGACTTTTCTTCCAAATAAATGGGTTTTTCTACACGTTTCCTAAGGTAGGCATTTAATTATAGTCTGTTTTAATGAAAAATAGAAAAAAATCAACTTAAAATCAAATATGAGATTATAAAACCATTTATGACGAGTAATAAGACTTTTGAAAGAATGAGAGACTATGAATGGACTTTTTTTCCTAAATAAATGAGTTTTTATACACGTTTCTTG
>NW_018397311.1:27720-27875 GCF_002168275.2 Theobroma umbraticum
TCTACACGTCTTTCTCTAGAGGCATTCAATTATAGTCTGTTTTAATAAAAAATTTAAAAAATTATACATAAAATCAATTATGAGATCAGAAAAGCATTTAAAGCGAGTAAAAGGGCTTTTGAAGGAATGAGAGACTATGAATGGATTTTTTTTTC
>NW_018397311.1:27975-28166 GCF_002168275.2 Theobroma umbraticum
TTTAAAAACCTTATTACTCACTTTAAATGATTTTTATAATCTTGTAATCAATTTTAAGTTTAAATGTTTTTACATTTTTAGTTAAAAAGATTATAATTGAATACCTATTTCAAGAAACGTGAAGAAAAAGGTATTTATTGGTAAGAAAAGTCCATTTATGGTCACCCATTCTTTCAAAACCCTTATTACTT
>NW_018397311.1:28176-28299 GCF_002168275.2 Theobroma umbraticum
GTTTTATAATCTCATAATTGATTTTAAGTTGACTTTTTTACATTTTTTTATTAAAACAGACTATAATTTAATGTCTGCCTCTGGAAAACATGTAAAAAAACTCAATTATTTGGAAGAAAAGTC
>NW_018397311.1:28373-28512 GCF_002168275.2 Theobroma umbraticum
AAGTTGAATTTTTTATATTTTTCATTAAAATAGACTATAACTAAGTGCTTGCCTCAGAAAATGTACAGAAAAACTCATTTTTTTGGAAAAAAAAGCCCATTTACAGTCTTCCATACCTTCAAAAGACTTACTAGTCACT
>NW_018397311.1:28842-28981 GCF_002168275.2 Theobroma umbraticum
TTATAATTTAATGCCTAGCTTAGGAAACGTATAGAAAAATTCATTTATTTGGAAAAAAAGTCGATTTATAGTCTCTCATTTCTTCAAAAGCCTTATTACTCGCTTTAAATAGTTTATACTCTCATAATTGATTTTAAGT
>NW_018397311.1:29081-29200 GCF_002168275.2 Theobroma umbraticum
AAATGGTTTTATAATCTCATAATTGATTTTAAGTTGAATTTTTTTTATTTTTTGCTAAAACAGAATATAATTGAATGTCTACGTAATGAAATGTGAAGAAAAAAGCATTCATTAGTAAG
>NW_018397311.1:29211-29325 GCF_002168275.2 Theobroma umbraticum
TATATTCTCTCATTCCTTTAAAAACCTTATTACTCACTTTAAATGATTTTTATAGTCTTGTAATCAATTTTAAGTTTAAATTTTTTTACATTTTTAGTTAAAAAGATTATAATT
>NW_018397311.1:29626-29805 GCF_002168275.2 Theobroma umbraticum
TTATAATCTCATAATTAATTTTAAGTTGAATTTTTTATATTTTTCATTAAAATAGACTATAATTAAGTGCTTGCCTCAGAATATGTACAGAAAAACTCATTTTTTTTGAAAAAAAAGTCCATTTACAATCTTCCATACCTTCAAAAGACTTACTAGTCACTTTAAATAGTTTTATAATC
>NW_018397311.1:29815-29962 GCF_002168275.2 Theobroma umbraticum
TTTTGGGTTGAATTTTTTATATTTTTCACTAAAACAGATTATAATTTAATGTCTAGCTTAGGAAATGTATAAAAAAAATCATTTATTTGGAAAAAAAGTCTATTTATAGTCTCTCATTTCTTTAAAAGCCTTATTACTCGCTTTAAA
>NW_018397311.1:30250-30356 GCF_002168275.2 Theobroma umbraticum
TTTATCTTCTCATAATTGATTTTAAGTTGAATTGTTTTACATTTTTTATTAAAAAAGACTAGAATTGATTGTCTACCTCGAGAAACATGAAGAAAAATGAATACAT
>NW_018397311.1:30366-30465 GCF_002168275.2 Theobroma umbraticum
AGTCTATTTATAATCACTCATTCCTTCAAAAGCCTTATTACTCGTCTTAAATGGTTTTATAATCTCAAAATTCATTTTAAGCTCAATTTTTTTTTTACT
>NW_018397311.1:30579-30720 GCF_002168275.2 Theobroma umbraticum
TTATAATCTCATAATTGATTTTAAGTTGAATTTTTTACATTTCTCATTAAAATAAACTATAATTGAAAGCTTACCTCAAGAAACGTGTAGAAAAATCTATTTATTTGAAAAAAAAGTCCATTTATATTCTCTCATTCTTTC
>NW_018397311.1:30740-30860 GCF_002168275.2 Theobroma umbraticum
TAAATAATTTTATAATCTTATAATTGATGTTAAATTGAATTTTATACATTTTTTTAAAATAGATTATAATTGAATGTCTGTCTTGAGAAACATGTAGAAAAAACCATTTATTTGAAAGAA
>NW_018397311.1:30960-31097 GCF_002168275.2 Theobroma umbraticum
AAGAATGAGTGACTATAAATAGACTATTCTTGTCAATAAATGCCTTTTTCTTCATGTTTCTCAATGTAGACATTCAATTATAGTCCGTTTTAACCAATAATGTAAAAATAATTGAACATAAAATCAATTATGAGATT
>NW_018397311.1:31393-31586 GCF_002168275.2 Theobroma umbraticum
TTTAAAATGGGTAATAAGGCTTTTGAGGAAATGGGTGACTGTAAATGAACTTTTTTTGTCAATAAATATCTTTTTCTTCACATTTCTTGACGTCGACATTCAATTATAGTTTGTTTTAGGCAATAATGCAAAAAAAATAGAACATAAAATCAATTATGAGATTATAAAATCATTTAAAGCGAGCAATAAGGCT
>NW_018397311.1:31818-31992 GCF_002168275.2 Theobroma umbraticum
AAATCAATTATGGGATTATAAAACTATTTAAAGCGAGTAATAAGGATTTTGAAGGAATGAGAGGCTATAAATAGAATTTTCTTGCCAATAAATGCCTTTTTCTCTATGTGTCACAAGGTATGCATTCAATTGTAATAAGCTTTAACCAAAAATATAAAAAAATTGAACTTAAAA
>NW_018397311.1:32002-32101 GCF_002168275.2 Theobroma umbraticum
GATTATAAACCATTTAAAATGGTAATAAGGCTTTTAAAGGAATGAGTGACTATAAATATACTTTTCTTACCAATAAATACCTTTTTCTTCACGTTTCTC
>NW_018397311.1:32201-32313 GCF_002168275.2 Theobroma umbraticum
TTTTTTTCCAAATAAATGGGTTTTTTACATGTTTCCTAAGGCAGGCTTTCAATTATAGTCAATTTTAATGAGTAATATAAAAAATTCAACTTAAAATCAATTATGAGATTAT
>NW_018397311.1:32323-32433 GCF_002168275.2 Theobroma umbraticum
AAAGCGAGTAATAAGGCTTTCGAAGGAATGGGTGACTATAAATAGACTTTCTCGCCAATGAATGTTTTTTTCTTCATGTTTCTCGAGGTAGACATTCAATTATAGTCTGT
>NW_018397311.1:32443-32634 GCF_002168275.2 Theobroma umbraticum
AATATTAAAAAAATTGAACATAAAATTAATTTTGAGATAATAAAACCATTTAATATGAGTAATAAGGCTTTTAAAAGAATGAGAGCCTATAAATGGACTTTTCTTATTGATGAATGTTTTTTTCTTCATGTTTCTCAAGGTAGACATTAATTATAGTCTGTCTAAACCAAAATTGTAAAAAAAAGTGAACA
>NW_018397311.1:33242-33357 GCF_002168275.2 Theobroma umbraticum
TCAAATTTGAGATTATAAACCATTTAAAATGGGTAATAAGGCTTTTGAGGAAATAGGTGACTGTAAATGAACTTTTCTTGTCTATAAATATCTTTTTCTTCACGTTTCTTGACGT
>NW_018397311.1:33659-33784 GCF_002168275.2 Theobroma umbraticum
TTAACTAATAATGTAAAAAAAATTGAACATAAAATCAATTATGGGATTATAAAATTATTTAAAGCGAGTAGTAAGGATTTTGAAGGAATGAGAGGCTATAAATAGACTTTTCTTGCCAATGAATG
>NW_018397311.1:33915-34026 GCF_002168275.2 Theobroma umbraticum
AATAAGGCTTTTGAAGGAATGGGTGACTATAAATATACTTTTCTTACCAATAAAAATCTTTTTCTTCACGTTTCTCGATGTAGACATTCAATTATAGTCTGTTTTAACCAG
>NW_018397311.1:34124-34246 GCF_002168275.2 Theobroma umbraticum
TGCCAATGAATACCTTTTTCTTCACGTATCTTGACGTAGACATTCAATGATAATATGTTTTAATCAAAAAGTAAAACAAGTTGAACTTAAAATCAATTTTGAGATTATAAATCCATTTAAAG
>NW_018397311.1:34256-34424 GCF_002168275.2 Theobroma umbraticum
GATTTTTGAGGAAATGGGTGACTATAAATAGACCTTTCTTGCAAATGAATTCATGTCACGTTTCTTGTGATAGACATTGAATTATAGTCTATTTTAACCAAAAATGTAAAAAAACTCAACTTAAAATCAGTTATAAGATTATAAAACCATTTAAAGCGAGTAATAAGG
>NW_018397311.1:34441-34600 GCF_002168275.2 Theobroma umbraticum
GACTATAAATGGACTTTTCTTCCAAATAAATAGTTTTTTCTACATGTTTCTCAATACAGACAGTCAATTACAATTTGTTTTAAAAAAATGTATAAAATTCAATTTAAAATCAATTATGAGATTATAAACTCATTTAAAGTGTGTAATAAGGCTTTTGAA
>NW_018397311.1:34610-34734 GCF_002168275.2 Theobroma umbraticum
AATATAAATAAAATTTTCTTCCAAATAAATGGGTTTTTCTAGAAGTTTCTCAAGGCAGGCTTTCAATTATAGTCTGTTTTAATGGGAAATGTAAAAAATTCAACTTAAAATTAATTATGAGATT
>NW_018397311.1:34834-34978 GCF_002168275.2 Theobroma umbraticum
TTTAAGTTGACTTTTTTACATTTTTTATTAAAACAGACTATAATTTAATGTCTGCCTCTGGAAAACGTGTAGAAAAACTCAATTATTTGGAAGAAAAGTCCATTTATAGTGTATCATTCCTTCAAAAGCTCTATTACTCGCTTT
>NW_018397311.1:34988-35148 GCF_002168275.2 Theobroma umbraticum
ATAATCTCATAATTAATTTTAAGTTGAATTTTTAATAGTTTTCATTAAAATAGACTATAATTAAGTGTTTGCCTCAGAAAATGTACAGAAAAACTCATTTTTTTTGAAAAAAAGCCCATTTACAGTCTTCCATACCTTCAAAAGACTTACTAGTCACTTT
>NW_018397311.1:35549-36135 GCF_002168275.2 Theobroma umbraticum
TTATTACTCACTTTAAATAGTTTTATCTTCTCATAATTGATTTTAAGTTGAATTGTTTTACATTTTTTAGTAAAAGAGACTATAATTGATTGTCTACCTCGAGAAACATGAAGAAAATGAATACATTTAGAAGAAAAGTCTATTTATAATCACCCATTCCTTCAAAAGCCTTATTACTCGCCTTAAATGGTTTTATAATCTCAAAATTCATGTTAAGCTCAATTTTTTTTTTACTTTTTTGACTAAAACAGATTATAATTGAATGTCTAAATCGAGAAACATGAAGAAGAAGGCATTCATAGACAAGAAAAGTCCATTTATAGTCACTCATTCCTTCAAAAGCCTTTTTACTCGCTTTAAATGGTTTTATAATCTCATAATTGATTTTAAGTCGAATTTTTTACATTTCTCATTAAAATAGACTATAATTGAAAGCCTACCTCGAGAAACATGTAGAAAAATCTATTTATTTGAAAAAAAGTCCATTTATATTCTCTCATTCTTTCAAAAACCTTATTGCACTCTTTAAATAATTTTATAATCTTATAATTGATTTTAAATTGAATTTTATACATTTTTTATTAAA
>NW_018397311.1:36390-36770 GCF_002168275.2 Theobroma umbraticum
ACGTGAAAAAAAATGAATTCATTTGCAAGAAAAGTTTATTTATAGTCACCCATTACCTCAAAAATCTTATTACTCACTTTAAATGGATTTATAATCTCAAAATGGATTTTAAGTTCAATTTGTTTTACTGTTCGATTAAAACAGATTATAATTACATGTCTAGGTCAAGAAATGTGAAGAAAAAGGTATTCATTGGTAAGAAAAATCCATTTATAGCCTCTCATTCGTTCAAAAGCCTTACTACTCGCTTTAAATGGTTTTATAATCTCATAATGGATTTTATGTTAAATTTTTTTTACATTACTAGTTAAAACAAACTATAATTAAATATCTACATCGAGAAACGTGAAGAAAAAGGTATTTATTGATAAGAAAAGTCT
>NW_018397311.1:36871-37023 GCF_002168275.2 Theobroma umbraticum
TATTACTCGCTTTAAATGGTTTTATAATCTCATAATTGATTTTATGTTCAAATTGTTTTACATTATTAGTTAAAACAAACTATAATTGAGTTCCTACTTCAAAAAACGTGTAAAAAAACTCATTTATTTGGAAGAAAAATTTATTTATAGTC
>NW_018397311.1:37265-37388 GCF_002168275.2 Theobroma umbraticum
ATAATCTCAAATTTCATTTTATGTTCAATTTTTTTAACATTTTTAGTTAAAACAAACTATAATTGAATCTCTGTCTCGAGAAACATGAGGAAAAAAGCATTCATTGGTAAGAAAAGTCCATTT
>NW_018397311.1:37488-37603 GCF_002168275.2 Theobroma umbraticum
ATGATTTCATAATCTCATAATTGATTTCAAGTTGAATTTTTTATATTTTTTGTTCAAACAAACTATAATTGAATGTCGACCTTGAGAAACGTATAGAAAAACTCAATTATTTGAA
>NW_018397311.1:37829-37941 GCF_002168275.2 Theobroma umbraticum
TTAGGTTGAATTTTTTATATTTTTTATTAAAACAGACTAATTGAAGGCGTGGCTCGGGAAACGTGTAAAAAAAATCCATTTATTTAGAACAAAAGTCCATTTATAGTCTCTC
>NW_018397311.1:37951-38038 GCF_002168275.2 Theobroma umbraticum
TAATTAAATGCTTAACTCGAGAAATGTGAATGCAAAGGCATTCATTAGGAAGAGAAGTCTATTTATAGTCACCTATTTCTTCAAAAG
>NW_018397311.1:38305-38528 GCF_002168275.2 Theobroma umbraticum
TGAAAAACGTGTAGAAAAACCCATTTATTTGGAAGAAAATTTTATTTATATTCTATCATTCCTTCGAAAGCCTTATTACACGCTTTAAATGAGTTTATAATCTCATAATTGATTTTAAATTGAATTTTATATATATTTTTTTTAAAACAGATTGTAATTGAATATCTGTCTTGAGAAACATGTAGAAAAAACTATTTATTTGGAAGAAAAGTCCATTTATAGT
>NW_018397311.1:38586-38872 GCF_002168275.2 Theobroma umbraticum
TAATTGATTTTAAGTTGAGTTTTTTTACATTTTTGGTTAAAACAGACTATAATTCAATGTCTATCACAAGAAACATGACATGAATTCATTTGCAAGAAAAGTCTATTTATAGTCACCCATTTCCTTAAAAATCTTATTACTCACTTTAAATGGATTTATAATATCAAAATTGATTTTAACTTCAATTTGTTTTACTTTTTGATTAAAACAGATTATCATTGAATGTCTACGACAAGATACGTGAAGAAAAAGGTATTCATTGGCAAGAAAAATCCATTTATAGCCT
>NW_018397311.1:39157-39266 GCF_002168275.2 Theobroma umbraticum
TCTCAAATTTGATTTTAAGTTCAATTTTTTTATATTTTTGGTTAAAGCATATTATAATTGAATGCATACCTTGTGACACATAGAGAAAAAAGCATTCATTGGTAAGAAA
>NW_018397311.1:39276-39412 GCF_002168275.2 Theobroma umbraticum
TAGCCTCTCATTCCTTCAAAATCCTTACTACTCACTTTAAATAGTTTTATAATCCCATAATTGATTTTATGTTTAATTTGTTTTACATTATTAGTTAAAACAGACTATAATTGAGTGTTTGCCTCAAAAAATGTAT
>NW_018397311.1:39422-39544 GCF_002168275.2 Theobroma umbraticum
ATTTATTAGGAAGAAAAATCCATTTATATTCTCTTATTCCTTTAAAAGCTTTATTGCTCGCTTTAAATGATTTTACAATCTCATAATTGATTTTATGTTCAATTTTTTTTGCATTATTGCTT
>NW_018397311.1:39554-39630 GCF_002168275.2 Theobroma umbraticum
ATAATTGAATGTCTACGTCAAGAAACGTGAAGAAAAAGATATTTATTGACAAGAAAAGTTCATTTACAGTCACCCA
>NW_018397311.1:39640-39733 GCF_002168275.2 Theobroma umbraticum
AGCCTTATTACCCATTTTAAATGATTTATAATCTCAAATTTGATTTTAAGTTAAATTTTTTTACATTTTTGATTAAAATAGACTATAATTGAA
>NW_018397311.1:40136-40266 GCF_002168275.2 Theobroma umbraticum
ATTTTAAATAGTTTTAGTATCTCAAAATTGATTTGATGTTCACTTTTTTTTACAGTTTTGGTTTAGACAGACTATGATTAATGTCTACCTCGAGAAACATGAAGAAAAAAGCATTCATCAATAAGAAAAG
>NW_018397311.1:40682-40823 GCF_002168275.2 Theobroma umbraticum
TTATAATCTCATAATTGATTTTAAGTCGACTTTTTTATAATTTTTATTAAAACAGACTGTAATTGAATGCTTGGCTCGACAAACGTGTAGAAAAACCTATTTTTTTAGAAAAAAAGTCTATTTATAGTCTCCCATTCCTTC
>NW_018397311.1:40833-40908 GCF_002168275.2 Theobroma umbraticum
TTACTCGCTTTAAATGATTTTATAATCTTATAATTGAGTTTTTTTATATTTTTAGTTAAAACAGACTATAATTAA
>NW_018397311.1:40918-41016 GCF_002168275.2 Theobroma umbraticum
TAAGAAACGTGAAATGAATTCATTTGCAAAAAAAGTCTATTTACAGTCACCCATTTTCTCAAAAACCTTATTACTCACTTTAAATAGATTTATAATCT
>NW_018397311.1:41028-41189 GCF_002168275.2 Theobroma umbraticum
TAAGTTCAATTTGTTTTACTTTTTGATTAAAACAGATTATCATTGAATGCCTATGTCAAGAAACATGAAGAAAAAGGTATTCATTGGGAAGAAAAATCCATTTATATCCTTTCATTCCTTTAAAAGCCTTACTACTCATTTTAAATGGTTTTATAATCTTA
>NW_018397311.1:41265-41410 GCF_002168275.2 Theobroma umbraticum
GTTTGTAATCTCAAATTTGATTTTAAGTTCAATTTTTTTATATTTTTGGTTAAAACATATTACAATTGAATGCATACCTCGTGACATGTAGAGAAAAAGGCATTTATTGGCAAGAAAAGTCTATTTATAGCCTCTCATTCCTTCA
>NW_018397311.1:41528-41729 GCF_002168275.2 Theobroma umbraticum
ATTTCTTGCTTTAAATAGTTTTATAATCTCATAATTGATTTTATGTTCAATTTTGTTTACAATATTGGTTAAAACAAACAATAATTGAATGTCTACATTAAGAAACCTAAAGAAAAAGACATTTTTTGATAAGAAAAGTTCATTTAGAGTCACCTATTTTCTCAAAAGCCTTATTACCCATTTTAAATGGTTTATAATCTC
>NW_018397311.1:41901-42047 GCF_002168275.2 Theobroma umbraticum
TTCATTTGCAAGAAAAGTCTATTTATAGTCACGTATTCTTTTAAAAACCTTATTGCTCACTTTAAATAGTTTTATAATCTCAAAATTGATTGTCAGTTTAATTTTTTTTACTTTTTTGATTAAAACATATTATAATTGAATGTCTA
>NW_018397311.1:42216-42541 GCF_002168275.2 Theobroma umbraticum
TTTTTATATTTTTAATTAAAATAGACTATAATTGAATGTCTACCTCAAGAAACATGAAAACAAATGAATTCATTTCCAAGAAAAGTCTATTTATAGTCACCCATTCCTTCAAAAACCATATTACACACTTTAAATAGTTTTGTAATCTCAAAATTGATTTAAGTTCAATTTTTTTACGTTTTTTATTAAAACATATTACAATTGAATGTCTACGTCAAGAATCATGAAGAAAATACATTCATTAGGAAGAAAATCTATTTATAGTCTCCCATTCCTCCGAAAGCCTTATTACTCGCTTTAAATGGCTTTATAATCTCATAATTGA
>NW_018397311.1:42551-42680 GCF_002168275.2 Theobroma umbraticum
AATTTTTTTATATTATTATTTAAAATAGATTATATTTGAATGTCTACTACAAGAAACATGAAAATAAAGGCATTCATTTAAAAGAAAAATCCATTTATTGTCACCTTCAAAAGCCTTATTACTCACTTT
>NW_018397311.1:42780-42976 GCF_002168275.2 Theobroma umbraticum
TTTTAAGCTCAATTTGTTTTACTTTTTTGACTAAAATAGATTATAATTGAATGTTTAAATCAAGAAACATGAAGAAGAAGGCATTCATAGGCACGAAAAGTCCATTTATAGTTACCTATTCCTTCAAAAGCCCTATTACTCGCTTTAAATAGCTTTATAATCTCATAATTAATTTTAAGTTGAATTTTTTACATTT
>NW_018397311.1:43313-43444 GCF_002168275.2 Theobroma umbraticum
TGAGGTTTTTTACATTTTTGGTTAAAACAGACTATAATTCAATGTCTATCACAAGAAACGTGACATGAATTCATTTGTAAGAAAAGTCTATTTATAGTCACCCATTTCCTCAAAAATCTTATTACTCACTT
>NW_018397311.1:43537-43657 GCF_002168275.2 Theobroma umbraticum
GAAGAAAAAGGTATTCATTGGCAAGAAAAATCCATTTATAGCCTATCATTCCTTTAAAAGCCTTATTACTAGTTTTAAATGGTTTTAGAATCTCATAATGGATTTTATGTTAAATTTTTT
>NW_018397311.1:44212-44389 GCF_002168275.2 Theobroma umbraticum
CAAGAAACGTGAAGAAAAATATATTTATTGACAAGAAAAGTTCATTTACAATCATCCATTTCCTCAAAAGCCTTATAACCCATTTTAAATGGTTTATAATCTCAAATTTGATTTTAAGTTAACTTTTTTTACATTTTTGATTAAAACAGACTATAATTGAATGTCTACTTTAAGAAA
>NW_018397311.1:44623-44799 GCF_002168275.2 Theobroma umbraticum
TTATTACTCGCTTTAAATGGTTTTATAATCTCATAATTGATTTTATGTTTAATTATTTTTACATTACTGGTTAAAACGGACTATAATTGAATGTCTACATTGAGAAACGTGAAGAAAAAGGAATTTATTGACAAGAATAGTCTATTTATAGTCACTCATTCTTTCAAAAGCCATAT
>NW_018397311.1:45089-45196 GCF_002168275.2 Theobroma umbraticum
GACTATAATTGAATGTCTACCTCAAGAAACATGAAGAAAAAAGCATTCATTGGCGAGAAAGTCTATTTATAGTCACACATTCCTTCAAAAGCCTTATTACTCGCTTT
>NW_018397311.1:45206-45502 GCF_002168275.2 Theobroma umbraticum
ATAATCTCATAATTGATTTTAAGTTGAATTTTTTATATTACTCATTAAACTCAACTATAATTGAAAGCCTGCCTTAGGAAACATGTAAAAACCCATTTATTTGGAAAAAAAGTCCATTTATAGTCTCCTATTCCTTCAAAAGCTTAATTAGTCGGTTTAAATGGTTTTATAATCTTATAATTGCTTTTAAGTCGACTTTTTTATAATTTTTATTAAAACAGACTATAATTGAATGCTTTGCTCGACAAACGTGTAGAAAAACCTATTTATTTAGAAAAACAGTCTATTTATAGTCT
>NW_018397311.1:45847-45939 GCF_002168275.2 Theobroma umbraticum
AAATTGATTTTAAGTTCAATTTGTTTTACTTTTTGATTAAAACAGATTATCATTAAATGCCTATGTCAAGAAACGTGAAGAAAAAGGTATTC
>NW_018397311.1:45949-46023 GCF_002168275.2 Theobroma umbraticum
AAAATCCATTTATAGCCTTCCATTCCTTTAAAAGCCTTACTACTCATTTTAAATAGTTTTATAATCTTATAATG
>NW_018397311.1:46033-46197 GCF_002168275.2 Theobroma umbraticum
TAAACTTTTTTTACATTACTGGTTAAAATAGACTATAATTAAATGTCTACATCAAGAAACATGAAGAAAAAGGTATTTTTTGGTAAGAAAAGTACATTTATAGTCACTCATTCCTTTAAAAGCCTTATTACCATTTTAAATGGTTTGTAATCTCAAATTTGATT
>NW_018397311.1:46207-46322 GCF_002168275.2 Theobroma umbraticum
TTTTTTTATATTTTTGGTTAAAGCATATTACAATTGAATGCATACCTCATGACATGTAGACAAAAAGGCATTCATTGGCAAGAAAAGTCTATTTATAGCCTCTCATTCCTTCAAA
>NW_018397311.1:46348-46493 GCF_002168275.2 Theobroma umbraticum
TTATAATCTCATAATTGATTTTATGTTCAAATTTTTTTACATTATTAGTTAAAATAGACTACAATTGAGTGCCTACCTTAAAAAATATACCGAGAAACCCATTTATTTGGAAGAAAAATTCATTTATAGTCTCTCATTCCTTCAA
>NW_018397311.1:46593-46763 GCF_002168275.2 Theobroma umbraticum
AAGGCTTTTGAAGGAATGAGAGACTATAAATGGACTTTTCTTCCAAATAAATAGTTTTTTTTATACGTTTTCTGAGACAGGTATTCAATTACAATCTGTTTTAATAAAAAATGTATAAAATTTAACTTAAAATCAATTATGAGATTATAAAACCATTTAAAGTGTGTAAT
>NW_018397311.1:46860-47141 GCF_002168275.2 Theobroma umbraticum
TCTACACATTTCTTGAGGCAAGCTTTCAATTATAGTTTGTTTTAATGGGAAATGCAAAAAATTCAACTTAAAATCAATTATGAGAGTTTAAAACCATTTAAAACAAGTAATAAAGCTTTTGAAGGAATGAATGACTATAAATGAACTTTTGTTACATATGAATGCTCCTTTTTTTATGTTTTTTGATTTAGACATTCAATTATAATATGTTTTAGTCAAAAAAGTAAAAAAATTGAGTTTAAAATCAATTTTGATATTATAAAACCATTTAAAGTGAGTAA
>NW_018397311.1:47151-47315 GCF_002168275.2 Theobroma umbraticum
GAAAGAATGGTTGATTATAAATAGACTTTTGTTCCAAATGTATTATTTTTTCTTCACATTTCTCAAGGTAGACAATCAATTATAGTCTCTTTTAACCAAAAATGTAAAATAATTCAACGTAAAATCAATTATGAGAGTATAAATCTATTTAAACTGAGTAAAAA
>NW_018397311.1:47615-47911 GCF_002168275.2 Theobroma umbraticum
AGGAATGAGAGACTATAAATGGACTTTTCTTTCAAATAAATGGGTTTTTTTACAGGTTTCTCCAGTCAGACATTCAATTATAGTATGTTTTAATGAAAAATATAAAAAATTCAACCTAAAATCAATTATCAGATTATAAAATCATTTAAAGCGATTAATAAATCTTTTGAAGTAATGGGAGACTATAAATAGACTTTTTTTCAAATAAATGGATTTTTTTACATGTTTCTCTAGACAGGCACTCAATTATAGTCTATTTTAATAAAAAATGTAAAAAATTCAACTTAAAATCAATT
>NW_018397311.1:48154-48322 GCF_002168275.2 Theobroma umbraticum
AAAACCCTTTAAAGTGAGTAATAAGACTTTTGAAGGAATGAGTGACCAGAAATGGACTTTTCTTGCCAATGAATTTTTTTTTTATGTTTTTCGAGATAGATATTCAATTATAATCTTTTTTAACTAAAAATGTAAAAAAAATTGAACTTAAAATCGATTACGAGATTA
>NW_018397311.1:48332-48499 GCF_002168275.2 Theobroma umbraticum
TAAAGCGAGTAATAAGGCTTTTGAAAAAATGGGAGAATATGAATGGACTTTTTTTGCAAATGAATGCTTTTTTCTTCGCGTTTCATAATGTAGACATTCAATTATACTCTATTCTAGCAAAAAATTTAAAAAAAATTTAACTTAAAATTAATTATGAGATTATAAAA
>NW_018397311.1:48509-48676 GCF_002168275.2 Theobroma umbraticum
CGAGTAATAAGGCTTTTGAAAAAATGGTAGACTATAAATAGACTTTTCTTCCAAATAAATGAGTTTTTCTACACGTTTCCCAAGGTAGGCATTCAATTATAGTCAACTTTAATAAGAAATATAAAAAATTCAACCTAAAATCAATTATGAGATTATAAAACTATTTA
>NW_018397311.1:48686-48845 GCF_002168275.2 Theobroma umbraticum
TAAGGCTTTTTAAGAAATGGGTGACTATAAATGGACTTTTCTTGCCAATGAATGGTTTTTCCTTCATATTTCTCAAGGAAGACATTGAATTATAGTCTGTTTTAACTAAAATTGTTAAAAAAACTGAACATAAAATCAATTTTGAGATAATAAAACCAT
>NW_018397311.1:48855-49320 GCF_002168275.2 Theobroma umbraticum
TAATAAGGCTTTTGAAGGAATGGGAGACTATAAATAGACTTTTCTTATTGATGAATATTTTTTTCTTCATATTTCTTGAGGTAGACATTCAATTATAGTCTGCCTAAACTAAATTGTAAAAAAAATTAAATATAAAATCAATTTTGACATAATAAAACCATTTAAAATGGGTAAATGGCTTTTGAAGGAATGAGTGACTATCAATTAACTTTTTTTTGTCAATGAATGCCTTTTTCTTCACATTTCTCAATGTAGACATTCAATTATGATCCATTTTAACTAATAATATAAACAAAATTGAACAAAAAATCAGTTATGAGATTATAAAACCATTTAAAGCGAGTAATATGGCTTTTGAAGGAATGAAAGACTATAAATGAATTTTTCTTACTAATAAATGCCTTTTTCTTCATGTTTCTTGACGTAGACATTCAATTATAATAAAAAAAGTAAAAAAAATTGAAC
>NW_018397311.1:49330-49482 GCF_002168275.2 Theobroma umbraticum
TTTTGAGATTATAAAACCATTTAAAATAAGTAATACGGTTTTGAATGAACAGGTGACTATAAATAGACTTTTCTTGCAAATAAATTCATTTGTTTTCACGTTTCTTAAGGTCTACATTCAATTATAGTCTATTTTAATAAAAAATATAAAAA
>NW_018397311.1:49492-49574 GCF_002168275.2 Theobroma umbraticum
AAAATCAAATTTGAGATTATAAACCATTTAAAATGGGTAATAAGGTTTTTGAAAGAATGGGTGACTGTAAATGAACTTTTCT
>NW_018397311.1:49584-49667 GCF_002168275.2 Theobroma umbraticum
TATCTCTTTCTTCACGTTTCTAGATGTAGACATTCAATTATAGTCTGTTTTAACCAATAATGTAAAAACAATTGAACATAAAA
>NW_018397311.1:49767-49894 GCF_002168275.2 Theobroma umbraticum
TAAAGCGAGTAATAAGGCTTTTGAAGAAATGAGAGACTATAAATGGACTTTCTTTCAAATAAATGGGTTTTTTTACACGTTTCTCTAATCAAGCATTCAATTATAGTTTGTTTTAATGAAAAATATA
>NW_018397311.1:49904-50061 GCF_002168275.2 Theobroma umbraticum
CCTAAAATCAATTATAAGATTATAAAATCATTTAAAGCGATTAATAAGTCTTTTGAAGTAATGGGAGACTATAAATAGACTTTTTTTTCAAAAAAATGGATTTTTTTATACGTTTCTCTTGACAGGCACTCAATTATAGTCTATTTTAATGAAAAAT
>NW_018397311.1:50365-51603 GCF_002168275.2 Theobroma umbraticum
AAAACCCTTTAAAGTGAGTAATAAGACTTTTGAAGGAATGAGTGACCAGAAATGAACTTTTCTTGCCAATGAATTCTTTTTTTTTCATGTTTTTCAAGATAGATATTCAATTATAATCTTTTTTAACTAAAAATGTAAAAAAAATTAAACTTAAAATCGATTACGAGATTATAAAACCATTTAAAGCGAGTAGTAAGGCTTTTGAAAGAATGGGCGAATATGAATAGACTTTTCTTGTAAATGAATGCTTTTTTCTTCACGTTTCATCACGTAGACATTCAATTATACTCTATTCTAGCAAAATATTTTAAAAAATTTACCTTAAAATCAATTATGAGATTATAAAACCATTTGAAGCGAGTAATAAGGCTTTTGAAGAAATGGTAGACTATAAATGGACTTTTCTTTCAAATAAATGGATTTTTCTACACGTTTCCCAAGGTAGGCATTCAATTATAGTCAGCTTTAATGAGAAATATAAAAAATTCAACCTAAAATCAATTATGAGATTATAAAAATATTTAAAGCTAGTAATAAGGCTTTACAAGAAATGGGTGACTACAAATGGACTTTTCTTACCAATGAATGGTTTTTCCTTCATATTTCTCGAGGAAGACATTGAATTATAGTCTGTTTTAACTAAAACTATTAAAAAAACTGAACATAAAATTAATTTTGAGATAATAAAACTATTTAAAGTGAGTAATAAGGCTTTTGAAGGAATGAGAGACAATAAATAGACTTTTCTTATTGATGAATTTTTTTTCTTTATGTTTCTTAAGGTAGACATTCAATTATAGTCTGTCTAAACTAAAATTGTAAAAAAAAAAATTATAAAATCAATTTTGAGATAATAAAACCATTTAAAATGGGTAAATGGCTTTCGAAAGAATGAGTGACTATAAATGAACTTTTTTTATGAATGAATGCCTTTTTCTTCACATTTCTCAATGTAGACATTCAATTATGGTCCATTTTAACTAATAATATAAACAAAATTGAACAAAAAATCAATTATGAGATTATAAAACCATTTAAAGCGAGTAATAAGGCTTTTGAAGGAATGAGAGAATATAAATAAATTTTTCTTACTAATAAATGCCTTTTTCTTCACGTTTCTTTACGTAGACATTCAATTATAATAAAAAAGTAAAAAAAATTGAACTTACAATCAAATTTGAGATTATAAAACCATTTAAAATGAGTAATACGGTTTTGAATGAGCAGGTGACTATAAA
>NW_018397311.1:51703-51851 GCF_002168275.2 Theobroma umbraticum
AAGTGAGTAATAAGGCTTTTGAAGGAATGAGAGACTATAAATGGACTTTTTTTATTGATGAATATTTTTTTCTTCATGTTTCTCAAGGTAGATATTAAATTATAGTTTGTCTAAACCAAATTTGTAAAAAAAATTGAACATAAAATCA
>NW_018397311.1:51861-52051 GCF_002168275.2 Theobroma umbraticum
AATAAAACTATTTAAAATGGGTAATATGGCTTTTGAAGGAATGAGTGACTGTAAATGGACTTTTTTTGTAAATAAATGTCTTTTTCTTCACATTTCTCAATATAGACATTCAATTATGGTCCATTTTAACTAATAATATAAACAAAATTGAACACAAAATCAATTATGAGATTATAAAACCATTTAAAGC
>NW_018397311.1:52061-52389 GCF_002168275.2 Theobroma umbraticum
GCTTTTGAAAGAATGAGAGACTATAAATAGACTTTTCTTCCAAATAAATGGTTTTTTGTATACGTTTCCTGAGACAGGCATTCAATTACAATATGTTTTAAAAAAAATGTATAAAATTTAACTTAAAATCAATTATGAGATTATAAAACCATTTAGAGCGTGTAATAAGGCTTTTAAATGAATGAGAGAATATAAATAGACTGTTCTTCGAAATAAATAGATTTTTCTACACGTTTCTTGAGTCAAGCTTTCAATTATAGTCTGTTTTAATAGGAAATATAAAAAATTCAACTTAAAATCAATTATGAGATTATAAAACTATTTAAAA
>NW_018397311.1:52403-52499 GCF_002168275.2 Theobroma umbraticum
TTTGAAGGAATGAGTGACTATAAATGGACTTTTCTTGCATATGAATGCCCTTTTTATCATGTTTCTCAATTTAGACATTCAATTATAATCTGTTTT
>NW_018397311.1:52509-52703 GCF_002168275.2 Theobroma umbraticum
GTAAAAAAAATTGAGTTTAAAATCAATTTCGAGATTATAAAACCATTTAAAGTGAGCATCAAGGCTTTTGAAATAATGGCTGATTATAAATAGACCTTTTTTCCAAATGTATTCTTCTTTCTTCACGTTTCTCAAGGTAAACAATCAATTATAGTCTCTTTTAACTAAAAATGTAAAACAATTCAACTTAAAAT
>NW_018397311.1:52803-52945 GCF_002168275.2 Theobroma umbraticum
ATTTGGAAGAAAAGTCTATTTATAATCACCCATTCCTTCAAAAGCCTTCTTGCTTACTTTAAATGGTTTTATAATCTTAAAATTGATTTTAAGCTCAATTTTTTTTTTACTTTTTTGACTAAAACAGATTATAATTGAATGT
>NW_018397311.1:53157-53306 GCF_002168275.2 Theobroma umbraticum
ACAGACTATAATTGAAAGTTTATCTCGAGAAACGTGTAAAAAAACTCATTTATTAGAATAAAAAGTCTATTTATATTCTCTCATTCCTTTAAAATCCTTATTACACACTTTAAATGATTTTATAATCTCATAATTGATTTTAAGTTGAA
>NW_018397311.1:53439-53698 GCF_002168275.2 Theobroma umbraticum
AAGTTAAATTTTTTTACATTTTTGGTTAAAACAGACTATAATTGAATGTTTACCACAAGAAATGTAAAAAAAATGAATTCATGTGCAAGAAAAGTCTATTTATAACCACCCATTCCCTCAAAAACCTTATTACTCATTTCAAATGGATTTATAATCTCAAAATTTATTTTAAGTTCAATTTGTTTTACTTTTTTGATTAAAACATATTATAATTGAATGCCTACATCAAGAAACATGAAGAAAAATGTATTCATTGCCA
>NW_018397311.1:53732-53900 GCF_002168275.2 Theobroma umbraticum
AAGCCTTACTACTTGCTTTAAATGATTTTATAATCTCATAATTAATTTTATGTTGAATTTTTTTTACATTACTGGTTAAAAAAGATTATAATTGAATGTCTACATTGAGAAAAATGAAGAAAAAGGTATTTATTGGTACGAAAAGTCCATTTATAGTCACCCATTTCT
>NW_018397311.1:53917-54037 GCF_002168275.2 Theobroma umbraticum
AGTTCCATTTTTTTACATTTTTGGTTAAAACAGATTACAATTGAATGCATACCTCGTGACATGTAAAAAAGAGACATTCATTTGCAAGAAAAGTCCATTTATAGTCTCCCATTCCTTGAA
>NW_018397311.1:54137-54236 GCF_002168275.2 Theobroma umbraticum
CTTGCCTAAAAATGGTTTTATAATCTCATAATTGTTTTTAATTTGAATTTTTTATATTTTTTGTTAAAATAGACTGTAATTGAATGGTTGTCACAAGAA
>NW_018397311.1:54246-54327 GCF_002168275.2 Theobroma umbraticum
GAACCCATTTATTTAGAAAAAAAAGTTCATTTATAGTCTTTCATTCTTTTAAAAGCCTTATTACTCGCTTTAAATATTTTA
>NW_018397311.1:54337-54457 GCF_002168275.2 Theobroma umbraticum
AATTGATTTGAAGTTGACTTTTTTACATTTCTTGTTAAAAGAAACTGTAATTGAATGACTGCCTCAGGAAACATATAGAAAAACTGATTTATTTGAAAGAAAAGTCCATTTATAGTCTCT
>NW_018397311.1:55037-55241 GCF_002168275.2 Theobroma umbraticum
AATTTATTTTAAGTTCAATTTGTTTTACTTTTTTTATTAAAACATATTATAATTTAATGCCTACGACAAGAAACATGAAAAAAGGTATTCATTGGCTAGAAAAATCTATTTATAGCCTCTCATTCCTTCAAAAGCCTTACTACTTGCTTGAAATAGTTTTATAATCTCATAATTAATTTTATGTTAAATTTTTTTTACATTACT
>NW_018397311.1:55627-55810 GCF_002168275.2 Theobroma umbraticum
TTATAATCTCATAATTGATTTTATGTTCAATTTTTTTTACATTATTGGTTAAAATAAACTATAATTGAATGTCTACATCGAGAAACGTGAAGAAAAAGATATTTATTGATAAGAAAAGTTTATTTACAATCACCGATTCCCTCAAAAGCCTTATTACCCATTTTAAATGGTTTATAATCTCAA
>NW_018397311.1:55823-55905 GCF_002168275.2 Theobroma umbraticum
TTAAATTTTTTTATATTGTTAATTAAAACAGACTATAATTGTATGTCTACCTTACAAAAATATGAAAAAAAATGAATTCATT
>NW_018397311.1:55915-56047 GCF_002168275.2 Theobroma umbraticum
TTCTATTTATAGTTACCTATTCTTTCAAAAACCTTATTATTCACTTTAAATAGTTTTATAATCTCAAAATTAATTTCCAGTTCAATTTTTTTTACTTTTTTGATTAAAACAGATTATAATTGAATGTCTAAG
>NW_018397311.1:56147-56261 GCF_002168275.2 Theobroma umbraticum
AAGCGAGTAATAAGGCTTTTAAAGGAATGGAAGACTATAAATGGACTTTTCTTGCCATTAAATGCCTTTTTTCTACGTGTCGCGAGGTATGCATTCAATTGTAATATGTTTTAA
>NW_018397311.1:56271-56369 GCF_002168275.2 Theobroma umbraticum
AAAACAATTCAACTTAAAATCAAATTTGAGATTATAAATCATTTCAAGCGACTAATAAGGCTTTTGAAGGAATAAGAGACTATAAATGGACTTTTCTT
>NW_018397311.1:56756-56947 GCF_002168275.2 Theobroma umbraticum
AAATCAATTTTGAGTTAATAAAACTATTTAAAGTGAGTAATAAGGCTTTTGAAAAAATGAGAGCCTATAAATGGACTTTTCTTATTGATGAATGCTTGTTTCTTTAATTTTCTCGAAGTAGACATTTAATTATAGTTTGTCTAAACCAAAATTGTAAAAAAAAATTGAACATAAAATTAATTTTGAGATAA
>NW_018397311.1:57311-57460 GCF_002168275.2 Theobroma umbraticum
AAAAAAAATTGAACTCAAAATTAATTTTGAGATTATAAAACCATTTAAAATGAATAATAAGGTTTTTGAAAGAATAGGTGACTATAAATAGAATTTTCTTGCAAATGAATTCATTTTTTTTTCATATTTCTTAAGGTAGACATACAATT
>NW_018397311.1:57470-57604 GCF_002168275.2 Theobroma umbraticum
TAATAAGGCTTTTGAGAGAATCGGTGATTGTAAATAAACTTTTCTTATCAATAAATATCTTTTTTTTCACGTTTCTCAATGTAGACATTCAATTATAGTTTGTTTTAACCAATAATGTAAAAAAAATTGAACAT
>NW_018397311.1:57963-58139 GCF_002168275.2 Theobroma umbraticum
CCATTTAAAATTGTAATAAGGCTTTTGAAGGAATGGGTGACTATAAATGGACTTATCTTACCAATAAAGACCTTTTTCTTCACATTTCTCAATGTAGATATTCAATTATAGTTTGTTTTAACCAGTAATGTAAAAAAAAATTAACATAAAATTAATTAGGAGATTATAAAACTATT
>NW_018397311.1:58149-58319 GCF_002168275.2 Theobroma umbraticum
AGTAAGGCTTTTGAAGGAATGAGAAGCTATAAATAGATTTTTCTAGCCAATAAATACCTTTTTTTCATGTTTCTTGTTGTAGGCATTAAATTATAATCTGTTTTAATAAAAAAAATTAAAACAAATTGAACTTAAAATAAATTTTGAGATTATAAATCTATTTAAAATGA
>NW_018397311.1:58334-58485 GCF_002168275.2 Theobroma umbraticum
AGGGAATGGGTGGCTATGAATAGACTTTTCTTGCAAATAAATTCATTTTTTTTTTACATTTCTTAGGGTGGACATTTAATTATAGTTTGTTTTAACCAAAAATGTAACAAAATTTAACTTAAAATCAATTATAAGATTATAAAGCTATTTA
>NW_018397311.1:58496-58646 GCF_002168275.2 Theobroma umbraticum
AAGGCTTTTGAAGGAATGGGAGACTATAAATGGACTTTTCTTCCAAATAAATGGTTTTTTCTATATGTTTCTCGAGACAGGCATTCAATTATAATCTATTTTAACAAAAAATGTATAAAATTCAACTTAAAATCAATTATGAGATTATAA
>NW_018397311.1:58816-59096 GCF_002168275.2 Theobroma umbraticum
AGGAATGAAAGAATATAAATGGACTTTTCTTCCAAATAAATGAGTTTTTTTACATGTTTCTCAAGGCAGGCTTTCAATTATAGTCTGTTTTAATAGAAAATATAAATAATTTAACTTACAATCAGTTATGAGATTATATAACCATTTAAAACGAGTAATAGGGCTTTTGAAGGAATGGGTGACTATAAATAGACGTTTCTTGCCTATGAAAGCCTTCTTCTTCATGTTTCTCGATTTAGACATTAATTTTAATCTATTTTAGTAAAAAAAGTTCAAAAAA
>NW_018397311.1:59106-59250 GCF_002168275.2 Theobroma umbraticum
AATCAATTTTGAGATTATAAAACTATTTAAGGCGAGTAATAAGGCTTTTGAAGTACTAGGTGATTATAAATAGACTTTTCTTCCAAATGCATTCATTTTTCTTCATGTTTCTCAAGGTAGACAATCAATTATAGTCTCTTTTAA
>NW_018397311.1:59350-59496 GCF_002168275.2 Theobroma umbraticum
AAAACAGACTATAATTAAATGTCTACGTTGAGAATCATGAAGAAAAAGACATTCGTTAGGAAGAGAAGTCTATTTATAGTCACCTATTTTTGCAAAAGCCTTATTACTCACTTTAAATAGTTTTATATTCTCATAATTAATTTTAA
>NW_018397311.1:59519-59733 GCF_002168275.2 Theobroma umbraticum
TTAAAAGAGACTATAATTGATTGTCTACCTTGAGAAACATGAAGAAAAATGAATACATTTGGAAGAAAGTCTATTTATAATCACCTATTCCTTCAAAAGCCTTATTACTCGCCTTAAATAGTTTTATAATCTTAAAATTGATTTTAAGCTCAATTTTTTAAACTTTTTTTACTAAAATAGATTAAAATTGAATGTCTAAATCGAGAAACATGAA
>NW_018397311.1:60035-60244 GCF_002168275.2 Theobroma umbraticum
CGCTTTAAATGGTTTTATAATCTCATAATTGATTTTAAGTTGAATTTTATACATGTTTTGTTAAAACATATTGTAATTGAATGCCTGTCTTAAGAAACATATAGAAAAAACCATTTATTTGGAAGAAAAGTCCATTTATAGTCTCTCACTCCTTCAAAAGCCTTATTACTTGATTTAAATAGCTTTATAATCTTATAATTGATTTTAAG
>NW_018397311.1:60254-60381 GCF_002168275.2 Theobroma umbraticum
TTACATTTTTTGTTAAAACAGACTATAATTAAATGTCCACCCTAAGAAACGTAAAAAAAAATGAATTTATTTACAAGAAAAGTCTATTCATAGCCACCCATTCCCTCAAAAATCTTATTACTCATTT
>NW_018397311.1:60402-60520 GCF_002168275.2 Theobroma umbraticum
AATTTATTTTAAGTTCAATTTGTTTTACTTTTTTTATTAAAACAGATTATAATTTAATGCCTACGACAAGAAACATGAAAAAAAGGTATTCATTGGCTAGAAAAATCTATTTATAGCC
>NW_018397311.1:60620-60740 GCF_002168275.2 Theobroma umbraticum
TCTTCACGATTCTTGACGTAGACATTCAATTATAATCTGTTTTAATCAAAAAAGTAAAACAAATTAAACTGAAAATCAATTTTGAGATTATAAAACCATTCAAAGTGAGTAATAAGGTTT
>NW_018397311.1:60970-61124 GCF_002168275.2 Theobroma umbraticum
TTGAGATTATAAACCATTTAAAATGGGTAATAAGGCTTTTGAGGGAATCGGTGACTGTAAATGAACTTTTCTTGTCAATAAATATCTTTTTCTTCATATTTCTCGAAGTAGACATTCAATTATAATTTGTTTTAACCAATAATGTAAAAAAAAT
>NW_018397311.1:61400-61518 GCF_002168275.2 Theobroma umbraticum
TTCTCTATACGTTTTTTAAGGCAGGCACTCAATTATAGTCTATTTTAACTAATAATGTAAAAATATTTGAACATAAAATCAATTATGAGATTATAAAACCATTTAAAGTGAGTAATAA
>NW_018397311.1:61534-62712 GCF_002168275.2 Theobroma umbraticum
AGAGGCTATAAATAGACTTTTCTTGCCAATGAATGCCTTTTTCTCTACATGTCACGAGGTATGCATTCAATTGTAATCTGTTTTAACTAAAAATATAAAAAAATTGAACTTTAAATCAAATTTGAGATTACAAACCATTTTAAATGGTAATAAGGCTTTTGAAGGAATGGGTGACTATAAATGTACTTTTCTTACCAATAAATATCTTTTTCTTCACGTTTCTCGATGTAGACATTTAATTATAGTCTGTTTTAACTAGTAATGTAAAAAAAGTTTAACATAAAATCCATTATAAGATTATAAAACTATTTAAAACGAGTAGTAAGGCTTTTAAAGGAATGAAAGGCTATAAATGGATTTTTCTTCCCAATGAATACCTTTTTCTTCACGTTTCTTGATATAGGCATTCAATGATAATCTGTTTTAATCAAAAAGTAAAACAAATTGAACTTAAAATCAATTTTGAGATTATAAATCTATTTAAAGTGAGTAATAAGGTTTTTGAGAAAATGGGTGACTATAAATAGACTTTTCTTGCAAATGAATTCATTTCACTTTTTTTATGGTAGACATTTAATTATAGTCTGTTTTAACTAAAAATGTAAAAAAACTCAAATCAAAATCAATTATAAGATTATAAAACCATTTAAAGCGAGTAATAAGGCTTTTGAAGGAATGAGAAACTATAAATAGACTTTTTTTTAAATAAATAGGTTTTTCTACACGTTTGTCGAGCCAAGCATTCAATTACGGTCTGTTTTAATAAAAATTATAAAAAAGTCGACTTAAAATGAATTATGAGATTATAAAACCATTTAAACCGACTAATTAGGCTTTTGAAGGAATAGGAGACTAAAAATGGACTTTTTTTTTCAAATAAATAGGTTTTTTTACATGTTTCCTAAGGCAGACTTTCAATTATAGTCGATTTTAATGAGTAATATAAAAAATTTAACTTAAAATCAATTATGAGATTATAAAACCATTTACAGCGAGTAATAAGGCTTTTGAAAGAATGGGTGACTATAAATAGACTTTCTCGCCAATGAATGCTTTTTTCTTCATGTTTCTCGAGGTAGACATTCAATTATAGTCTGTTTTATTTAAAAATATTAAAAAATTTAAACATAAAATTAATTTTGAGATAATAAAACCATTTAATGTGAGTAATAAGGCTT
>NW_018397311.1:62812-64055 GCF_002168275.2 Theobroma umbraticum
AACTTAAAATCAAATTTGAGATTATAAACCATTTAAATTTGGTAATAAGGTTTTTGAAGGAATAGGTGACTGTAAATGAACTTTTCTTGTCAATAAATATCTCTTTCTTCACGTTTCTAGACGTAGACATTCAATTATAGTCTGTTTTAACCAATAATGTAAAAAAAATTGAACATAAAATCAATTATGAGATTATAAAACCATTTAAAGCGAGTAATAAGACTTTTGAAGGAATGAGAGACTATAAATAGATTTTTCTTGCCAATGAATGCCTTTTTCTTCATGTTTTTCAATGTAGACATTCAATTATAGTCTATTTTAATCAATAATGTAAAAACAAATTGAGCATAAAATCAATTATGAGATTATAAAACCATTTAAAGTGAGTAATAAGGCTTTTAAAGGAATGGGAGACTATAAATGGACTTTTCTTGCCAATGAATGCCTTTTTCTCTACATGTCATGAGGTATCCATTCAATTGTAATCTATTTTAACTAAAATTGTAAAAAAATTGAATCTAAAATCAAATTTGAGACTATAAACCATTTAAAATGGTAATAAGGCTTTTGAAAAAATAAGTGACTATAAATGGACTTTTCTTGTCAATTTTTCTTCATGTTTCTGGACATAGACATTCAATTATAGTCTGTTTTAACTAATAATGTAAAAAAAATTTAACATAAAATCAATTATGAGATTATAAAACTATTTAAAGCAAGTAGTAAGGCTTTTGAAGGAATAGGAGACTATAAATACATTTTTGTTGCCAATGAATACCTTTTTCTTCACGTTTCTTGATGTAGATATTTAATTATAATCTGTTTTAATCAAAAAAGTAAAATACATTGAACTGAAAATCAATTTTGAGATTATAAATCCATTTAAAGTGAGTAATAAAGTTTTTTAGGGAATGGGTGACTATAAATAGACTTTTCTTGCAAATGAATTCAATTTTTTTCACGTTTCTTGTGGTAAACATTCAATTATAGTCTATTTTAACCAAAAAGGTAAAAAATTCAACTTAAAATCAATTATAAGACTATAAAACTATTTAAAGCGTGTAATAAGGCTTTTGAAGGAATGAGAGACTATAAATAGACTTTTGTTCCAAATAAATAGTTTTTTTTACATGTTTCCTCAGACAGACATTCAATTACAATCTATTTTAACAAAAAACTATATAAAATTTAACTTAAAATCAATTATAAGATTATAAAACCATTTAAAGCGTGTAATAAGGCT
>NW_018397311.1:64309-64487 GCF_002168275.2 Theobroma umbraticum
AGCAAGTAATAAGGCTTTTGAAGGAATAAGTGACTATAAATGGACTTTTCTTGCATATGAATGCCCTTTTTTCTCATGTTTCTTGATTTAGACATTCAATTATAATCTGTTTTAGTCCAAAAAATAAAAAAAATTGAGTTTAAAATCAATTTTGAGATTATAAAACCATTTAAAGTGA
>NW_018397311.1:64868-65033 GCF_002168275.2 Theobroma umbraticum
TTTAAAGCTAGTAATAAGGCTTTTGAAGGAATAAGAGACTATAAATGGACTTTTGTTCCAAATAAATGGGTTTTTTTACATGTTTTCTGAGCCTGGCATTCAATTATAGTCTGTTTTAATGAAAAATATAAAAAATTCAATCTAAAATCAATTATAAGATTATAA
>NW_018397311.1:65309-65532 GCF_002168275.2 Theobroma umbraticum
CAAATAAATGAGTTTATCTATACGTTTCTTGAGGCAGGTATTTAATTATAGTCTGTTTTAATAAAAAAATATAAAAAATTCAACTTAAAATAAATTATGATATTATAAAATCTTTTAAAGCGAGTAATAAGGCTTTTGAAGGAATGGGTGACCAAAAATGGACTTTTCTTGCCAATGAATACCTTTTTCTTCATGTTTCTCGAGATAGATATTCAATTATAAT
>NW_018397311.1:65648-65852 GCF_002168275.2 Theobroma umbraticum
TTATAAAACTATTTAAAGCGAGTAATAAGAGTTTGGAAGGAATGGGAGAATATGAATGGACTTTTCTTGCTAATGAATGCTTTTTTCTTCACATTTCATCACGTAGACATTCAATTATACTATGTTTTAGTAAAAGTTTAAAAAAATTTAAGTTAAAATTAATTATGAGTTTATAAAATCATTTAAAGTGACTAATAAGGCTTT
>NW_018397311.1:65862-66038 GCF_002168275.2 Theobroma umbraticum
AGACACTATAAATGGACTTTTCTTCCAAATAAATGGCTTTTTTACACGTCTTCTGAGGGAGGCATTCGATTATAGTTTGTTTTAATAAAAAATGTAAAAAATTCTACTTAAAATCAATTATCAGATTACAAAACCATTTAAAGCAAGTAATAAGGCTTTTGAAGGAATGGGTGACT
>NW_018397311.1:66293-66469 GCF_002168275.2 Theobroma umbraticum
AAGTGAGTAATAAGGCTTTTGAAGGAATGAGAGACTATAAATGAACTTTTCTTATTAATGAATACTTTTTTCTTCATGTTTCTCGAGGTAGACATTCAAAAATATTCTGTTTAAACCGAAATTGTACAAAAAATTGAACATAAAATCAATTTTGAGATAATAAAACCATTTAAAAT
>NW_018397311.1:66483-66632 GCF_002168275.2 Theobroma umbraticum
TTGAAAGAATGAGTGACTATAAATGGACTTTTCTTATCAATAAATACCTTTTCTTTATGTTTCTCAACGTAGACATTCAATTATTGTCCGTTTTAACCAATAATATAAATAAAATTGAACATAAAATCAATTATGAGATTATAAAACCA
>NW_018397311.1:66642-66767 GCF_002168275.2 Theobroma umbraticum
GTAATAAGGCTTTTGAAGAAATGGGAGACTATAAATGGATTTTTCTTGCCAACGAATTCCTTTTTCTTGACATTTGTTGATGTAGACATTCTATTATAATCAAAAAAGTAAAAAAAATTGAACTT
>NW_018397311.1:66777-66843 GCF_002168275.2 Theobroma umbraticum
TTGAGATTATAAAACTATTTAAAATGAGTAATACGATTTTTGAAAGAATAGGTGACTATAAATAGA
>NW_018397311.1:66922-67092 GCF_002168275.2 Theobroma umbraticum
TAAAAAAATTCAACTTAAAATCAAATTTGATATTATAAACCATTTAAAATGGGTAATAAGGCTTTTGAAGGAATGAGTGACTGTAAATGAACTTTTCTTTTCAATAAATGTCTTTTTCTTCACGTTTCTCAATGTAGACATTCAATTATAGTCTGTTTTAACCAATAATG
>NW_018397311.1:67102-67209 GCF_002168275.2 Theobroma umbraticum
AAACATAAAATCAATTATGAGATTATAAAACCTTTTAAAGTGAGCAATAAGATTTTTGAAGGAATGAGAGACTATAAATGGATTTTTCTTGCCAATGAATGCCTTTT
>NW_018397311.1:67309-67427 GCF_002168275.2 Theobroma umbraticum
TGAATATCTATCTCGAGAAACATGAAGAAAAAGGTATTCATTGACAAGAAAAGTTCATTTCTAGTCACCCATTTCTTCAAAAGCCTTATTACTCGCTTTAAAGGATTTTATAATCTCA
>NW_018397311.1:67437-67589 GCF_002168275.2 Theobroma umbraticum
TAAGTTAAATTTTTTACATTTTTCATTAAAATAGACTATAATTAAATACCTACTTGAAGAAACGTATAGATAAACTCATTTATTTGAAGGAAAAGTCCATTTATAGTCTCTCATTCTTTCAAAAGCTTTATTAATTGCTTTAAATAGTTTAA
>NW_018397311.1:67695-67954 GCF_002168275.2 Theobroma umbraticum
ATTTATTTGAAAGAAAAATCTATTTATAGTCTCCCATTACTTCAATAGACTTATTAGTCGCATTAAATAATTTTATAATCATATAATTAATTTTAGGTTGAATTTTTTATATTTTTCATTAAAACAGACTATAATTGAATGCCAGGCTTGGGAAACGTGTAAAAAAACCCATTTATTTGGAAGAAAAGTCTATTTATAGTTTCCTATTCCTTCAAAAGCCTTATTACTCGTTTTAAATAGTTTTATAATTTCATAATTG
>NW_018397311.1:68021-68206 GCF_002168275.2 Theobroma umbraticum
AGTCACCTATTCATTCAAAAGCCTTATTACTCAGTTTAAATAGTTTTATACTCTTATAATTAATTTTAAGTTGAATTGTTTTATATTTTTGGTTAAAAGAGACTATAATTGATTTTCTACCTTGAGAAACGTGAAGAAAAAAGAATACATTTGGAAGAAAAGTCAATTTATAATCAGCCATTCTT
>NW_018397311.1:68216-68331 GCF_002168275.2 Theobroma umbraticum
AACATGAAACAAAAGGGCATTCATATACAAAAAAAGTCCATATATAGTCACCTATTTTTTCAAAAGCCTTATTACTAGCTTTTAATGGTTTTATAATCTCATAATTGATTTTAAG
>NW_018397311.1:68431-68720 GCF_002168275.2 Theobroma umbraticum
CTTGCAAATGAATTCAATTTTTTTCACGTTTCTTGTGGTAAACATTCAATTATAATCTATTTTAACTAAAAAGGTAAAAAAATTCAACTTAAAATCAATTATAAGACTATAAAACTATTTAAAGCAAGTAATAAGGCTTTTGAATAAATGAGAGACTATAAATGGACTTTTGTTCCAAATAAATGGTTTTTTTTACACGTTTCCTGAGACAGGCAATCAATTACAATTTGTTTTAACAAAAAATATATAAAATTTAACTTAAAATCAATTATGAGATTATAAAACCATT
>NW_018397311.1:68730-68856 GCF_002168275.2 Theobroma umbraticum
AATAAGGCTTTTAAAGGAATGAGAGAATATAAATAGACTTTTCTTTCAAATAAATAGATTTTTTTAACACGTTTCTCGAGACATGCATTCAATTATAGTCGGTTTTAATGGAAAATGTAAAAAATT
>NW_018397311.1:68866-69020 GCF_002168275.2 Theobroma umbraticum
TCAATTATGAGATTATAAAACCATGCAAAGCAAGTAATAAGGCTTTTGAAGGAATGAGTGGCTATAAATGGACTTTTCTTGCATATGAATATCCTTTTTTTTCATGTTTCTTGATTTAGACATTCAATTATAATCTGTTTTAGTCAAAAAAGTA
>NW_018397311.1:69042-69213 GCF_002168275.2 Theobroma umbraticum
ATTTTGAGATTATAAAACCATTTAAAGTGAGCAATAAGGCTTTTGAAAGAATGGCTGATTATAAATAGACTTTTCTTCCAAATGTATTCTTCTTTCTTCATGTTTCTCAAGGTAAAGAATCAATTATAGTCTCTTTTAACTAAAAATGTAAAACAATTCAACTTAAAATCA
>NW_018397311.1:69409-69679 GCF_002168275.2 Theobroma umbraticum
ATAAATAGACTTTTCTTGCAAATGAATTCTTCTTTCTTCATGTTTCTCAAGGTAAACACTCAATTATAGTCTATTTTAACTAAAAATGTATAAAAATTCAACTTAAAATCAGTTATGAAATTATAAAACCATTTAAAGCTAGTAATAAGGCTTCTGAAGGAATAGGAGACTATAAATGGACTTTTGTTCCAAATAAATGGGTTTTTTTACACGTTTTCTGAGCCTGGCATTCAATTATAGTTTGTTTTAATGAAAAATATAAAAAATTCA
>NW_018397311.1:69689-69836 GCF_002168275.2 Theobroma umbraticum
AATTATAAGATTATAAAATCATTTAATGCGAGTAATAAGTCTTCTAAAGTAATGGGAGACTATAAGTAGACTTTTCTTTCAAATAAACAGATTTTTTTACACATTTCTCAAGACAAACACTCAATTATAGTCTGTTTTAATGAAAAA
>NW_018397311.1:69846-69955 GCF_002168275.2 Theobroma umbraticum
TCAACTTAAATTCAATTATGAGATTATTAAACTATTTAAAGCGATTAATAAAGCTTTTGGAAGAATGAGAGACTATAAATGGACTTTTCCTCCAAATAAATGAGTTTAT
>NW_018397311.1:69965-70054 GCF_002168275.2 Theobroma umbraticum
CTTGAGGCAGGTATTTAATTATAGTCTATTTTAATAAAAAAATATAAAAATTTAACTTAAAATAAATTATGATATTATAAAATCCTTTA
>NW_018397311.1:70064-70414 GCF_002168275.2 Theobroma umbraticum
TAAGGCTTTTGAAGGAATGGGTGACCAGAAATAAACTTTTCTTACCAATGAATATCATTTTCTTCATGTTTCTCGAGATAGATATTCAATTATAATCCTTTTTAACAAAAAATGTAAAAAAAATTAAACTTAAAATTGATTACGAGATTATAAAATCATTTAAAGCGAGTAATAAGACTTTTGAAGGAATGGGAGAACATGAATAGACTTTTCTTGCTAATGAATGCATTTTTCTCTACATGTCATGAGGTATCCATTCAATTATAATATGTTTTAATCAAAAAAGTAAAACAAATTGAATTTAAAATCAATTTTGAGATTATAAATCCATTTAAAGTGAGTAATAAAGT
>NW_018397311.1:70424-70538 GCF_002168275.2 Theobroma umbraticum
ATGGGTGACTATAAATAGACTTTTCTTGCAAATGAATTCATTTTTTTTAACGTTTCTTGTGGTAGACATTTAATTATAGTCTATTTTAACCAAAAATGTAAAAAAATTCAACTT
>NW_018397311.1:70877-71015 GCF_002168275.2 Theobroma umbraticum
TCCAAATAAATGGATTTTTCTACATGTTTCTCAAGGCAAGCTTTCAATTATAGTTTGTTTTAATGGGAAATGTAAAAAATTCTACTTAAAATCAATTATGAGATTATACAATCATTTAAAGTAAGTAATAAGGCTTTT
>NW_018397311.1:71025-71338 GCF_002168275.2 Theobroma umbraticum
GTGACTATAAATGGACTTTTCTTGCATATGAATGCCCTTTTTTTCATGTTTCTCAATTTAAACATTCAATTAGAATCTATTTTAGTCAAGAATGTAAAATAAATTGAGCTTAAAGTCAATTTTGACATTATAAAACCAGTTAAAGTTAGCAATAAGGCTTTTGAAAGAATGACTGATTATAAACAGACTTTTCTTCCAAATATATTCTTTTTTCTTCACGTTTCTCAAGGTAGATAATCAATTATAGTATTTTTTAACAAAAAATGTAAAACAATTCAACTTAAAATTAATTATGAGAGTGTAAAACCATTTA
>NW_018397311.1:71531-71682 GCF_002168275.2 Theobroma umbraticum
TATGAGATTATAAAATTATTTAAAGCAAGTGATAAGGCTTTTGAAAGAATGAGAGACTATAAATATATATCTTTTTCAAATAAATGGATTTTTCTATACGTTTCTCGAGGCAAGCATTCAATTATTATCTGTTTTAACAAAAAATATAAAA
>NW_018397311.1:71692-71910 GCF_002168275.2 Theobroma umbraticum
AAAATCAATTATGAGATTATAAAATCATTTAAAGTGTCTAATAAGGCTTTTAAAGGAATGGGATACTATAAATGGACTTTTCTTCTAAATAAATGGCTTTTCTACATGTCTCTTGAGGGAGACATTCAATTATAGTCTGTTTTAATAAAAAATGTAAAAAATTTTACTTAAAATCAATTATGAGATTAGAAAAGCATTTAAAGAGAGTAAAAGGGCTT
>NW_018397311.1:72015-72348 GCF_002168275.2 Theobroma umbraticum
GGAGACTATAAATGGACTTTTCTTCGAAATAAATGAGTTTTTTTACACTTTTTTAAAGACATGCATTCAATTATAGTTTGTTTTAATGTGAAATGTAAAAAAAATTCAACTTTAAATCAATTATGAGATTATAAAACTATTGAAAGCGAGTAATAAGTCTTTCGAAAGAATGGGTGGCTATAAATGGACTTTTCTTACCAATGAATTTTTTTTTTCATGTTTCTCGATGTAGACATTAAATTATAATCTGTTTTAACCAAAAAAGTGAAAATAATTGAACTAAAATCAATTATGAGATTATAAAACCATTTAAAGCGAGCAATAAGGCTTTTG
>NW_018397311.1:72448-72657 GCF_002168275.2 Theobroma umbraticum
AAGCCCTTTTACTCTCTTTAAATGCTTTTCTAATCTCATAATTGATTTTAAGTAGAATTTTTTATATTTTTTATTAAAACAGACTATAATTGAATGCCTCTCTCAAGAGACATGTAGAAAAGCCATTTATTTAGAAGAAAAATCCATTTATAGTGTCCCATTCCTTTAAAAGCCTTATTAGTCACTTTAAATAATTTTATAATCTCATA
>NW_018397311.1:72667-72828 GCF_002168275.2 Theobroma umbraticum
AGTTGAATTTTTTACATTTTTTGTTAAAAGAGATAATAATTGAATGCTTGCCTTGAGAAACGTATAGAAAAACCCATTTATTTGAAAAAAAAAATCCATTTATAGTTTCTCATTCTTTCAAAAGCCTTATCACTTGCTTTAAATAATTTTATAATCTCATA
>NW_018397311.1:72857-73011 GCF_002168275.2 Theobroma umbraticum
TTTGGTTAATATAGACTATAATTGAATGTCTACCTTGAGAAACGTGAAGAAAAATGAATTCAGTTGCAAGAAAAGTCTATTTATAGTCACCTATTCATTTAAAAGCCTTATTACTCAGTTTAAATGGTTTTACACTCTCATAATTAATTTTAAG
>NW_018397311.1:73128-73473 GCF_002168275.2 Theobroma umbraticum
ATTTGGAAGAAAAGTCTATTTATAATCAGTCATTCTTTCAAAAGCCTTATTGCTAACTTTAAATGGTTTTATAATCCCAAAATTGACTTTAGGCTCAATTTTTTTTACGTTCTTGACTAAAATAGATTATAATTGAATGTTTAAATTGAGAAACATGAAAAAAAAAGTGCATTCATATGCAAGAAAAGTCCATTTATAGTCACTCATTTCTTCAAAAGCCTTAGTACTTACTTTAAATGATTTTATAATCTCATAATTGATTTTAAGTAGAATTTTTTACATTTCCCATTAAAACAGACTATAATTGAAAGCTTGCCTTGAGAAACATGTAGAAAAATCCATTTA
>NW_018397311.1:73483-73692 GCF_002168275.2 Theobroma umbraticum
AAGTCCATTTATATTCTCTCATTCCTTTAAAAGCCTTATTACATGCTTCAAATAGTTTTATAATCTCATAATTGATTTTAAGTTGAATTTTATATATTTTTTATTAAAACAGATTGTAATTGAATGTCTATCTCAGGAAACATGTAGAAAAAACTATTTATTTGGAAAAAAAGTCCATTTATAGTCTCTCATTCCTTTAAAAGCCTTAT
>NW_018397311.1:73951-74176 GCF_002168275.2 Theobroma umbraticum
AAGTCTATTTATAGTCACCCATTCCCTCAAAAACTTTATTACTCACTTTAAATATATTTATAATCTCAAAATTGATTTTAAGTTCAATTTTTTTACTTTTTTGATTAAAGCAGATTATAATTGAATATCTACGTCAAGAATCATGAAGAAAAAGGTATTCATTGGCAAAAAAAAAATGCATTTATAGTCTTTCATTCTTTCAAAAGCCTTACTACTTGCTTTAAA
>NW_018397311.1:74186-74434 GCF_002168275.2 Theobroma umbraticum
ATCTCATAATTGATTTTATGTTAAATTTTTTTTATATTATTAGTTAAAACGGACTATAATTGAATGTCTATATTGAGAAACATGAAGAAAAAAGTATTTATTGGCAAGAAAAGTCCATTTATATTCCCTCATTCCTTCAAAAGCCTTATTACCATTTTAAATGATTTATAATCTCAAATTTGATTTTGAGGTTTAATTTTTTTACATTGTTAGTTAAAATAGATTACAATTGAATGGATACCTCATGA
>NW_018397311.1:74444-74555 GCF_002168275.2 Theobroma umbraticum
AAAAGGCATTCATTAGCAAGAAAAGTCCATTTATAGTCTCTCATTCTTTCAATAGCCTTATTGCTCGCTTTAAATGGTTTTATAATCTCATAATTGATTTTATGTTCAATT
>NW_018397311.1:74655-75592 GCF_002168275.2 Theobroma umbraticum
ATAATCTCATAATTGATTTTAAGTTAAATTTTTTATATTTCTCATTAAAGCTAAATATAATTGAATGCCTGCCTTAGGCAATGTGTAGAAAAACCTAATTATTTGGAAGAAAAGTCCATTTATAGTCTCCCATTCCTTCAAAAGTCTTATTACTCACTTCAAATGGTTTTATCATCTCATAATTGATTTTAAGTTGAATTTTTTAAAATTTTTACTAAAACAGAGTATAATTAAATGTCTACGTGATAAAATGCGAAGAAAAAAGTATTCATTAGCAAGGAAAGTCCATTCATATTCTCCCATTCCTTCAAAAGCCTTATTACTCGCTTTAAATGGATTTACAATCTCGTAATCGATTTTAAGTTCAATTTTTTTTATATTTTTGGTTAAAAAATATTATAATTAAATATCTATCTTGAGAAACATGAAGAAAAAGATATTCTTCGCCAAGAAAAGTTCATTTCTATTCACCCATTCCTTCAAAAGTCTTATTACTCGCGTTCAAGGGTTTTATAATCTCATAATTGATTTTAAGTTAAATTTTTTATATTTTTTGTTAAAACAGACTATAATTAAATATCTACCTCAAAAACGTATAAAAAAACTGATTTATTTGGAAAAAAAGCCCATTTATAGTCTCTCATTCCTTCAAAAGCCTTATTACTCGTTTTAAATAGTTTAATAATCTCATAATTCATTTTAAGTTGAATTTTTTATATTTTTCATTAAAATGGACTATAATTGAGTGCCTGCCTCAAGAAATATGTAGAAAAATCCATTTATTTAAAAGAAAAATCTATTTATAGTCTCTCATTACTTCAAAAGACTAATTAGTCACTTTAAATGATTGTATAATCTTATAATTGATTTTAGGTTAAATTTTTTATGTTTTTTATTAAAACAGACTATAATTAAATGCTTGGCTCGAGAAACGTGT
>NW_018397311.1:75661-75960 GCF_002168275.2 Theobroma umbraticum
TAAATGGTTTTATAATCTCATAATTGATTTTCAGTTGAATTGTTTTACATTTTTTGTTAAAATAGACTATCATTGAATGTCTACTTTGAGAAACGTGAAGAAAAATAAATTCATTTGCAAGAAAAGTCTATTTATAGTCACCTATTCATTCAAAAGTCTTATTACTCAGTTTAAATGGTTTTATACTCTCATAATTGATTTTAGGTTGAATTGTTTTACATTTTTGGTTAAAATAGACTATAATTAATTGTCTACCTTGAGAAACATGAAGAAAAAAGAATACATTTAGAAGAAAAGTC
>NW_018397311.1:76087-76425 GCF_002168275.2 Theobroma umbraticum
TACTTGCTTTAAATGGTTTTATAATCTCATAATTGATTTTAAGTTGAACTTTTTGCATTTTCCATTAAAACAGACTATAATTGAAAGCTTGTCTCAAGAAACATGTAGAAAAATTCATTTATTTGGAAGAAAAGTCCATTTATATTCTCTCATTCCTTTAAAAGCCTTATTACATGCTTTAAATGGTTTTATAATCTCATAATTAATTTTAAGTTGAATTGTATACATTTTTTGTTAAAACAGATTGTAATTGAATGTCTGTCCCAGAAAACATGTAGAAAAAACTATTTATTTGGAAGAAAAGTCCATTTATAGTCTCTCATTCCTTTAAAAGCCTT
>NW_018397311.1:76587-77555 GCF_002168275.2 Theobroma umbraticum
GAATGTCTACCATAAGAAACGTGAAAAAAAATGAATTCATTTGCAAGAAAAGTCTTTTTATAGGTACCCATTCCCTCAAAAACTTTATTACTCAATTTAAATGAATTTATAATCGCAAAATTGATTTTAAGTTCAATTTGTTTTACTTTTTTGATTAAAACAGATTATAATTGAATATTTATGTCAAGAAACGTGAAGAAAAAGGTATTCATTGGTAAGAAAAATGTATTTATAGTCTCCTATTCCTTCAAAAGCCTTACTACTTACTTTAAATGATTTTATAATCTCATAATTGATTTTATGTTAAACGTTTTTATATTATTGGTTAAAACAGACTATAATTAAATGTCTATGTCGAGAAACATGAAAAAAAAATATTTATTAGTAAGAAAAGTTCATTTATAGTCACCCAATCCTTCAAAAGCCTTATTATTATTTTAAATGGTTTATAATCTTAAATTTGATTTTAGGTTCAATTTTTTTACATTTTTGGTTAAAACAGCTTACAATTCAATCGACCTCGTGACATGTAGAGAAAAAGGCATTCATTGCCAAGAAAAGTCCATTTACAGTCTCTCATTCCTTCAAAAGCCTTATTGCTCACTTTAAATGATTTTATAATCTCATAATCGATTTTATGTTCAATTTTTTTTACATTATTAGTTAAAATAGACTATAATTGAATGTCTACATTCAAAAACATGAAAAAAAGGCATTCTTTGGCAAGAAAAATCCATTTATAGTCTCCCATTCTTTCAAAAGTCTTATTACTTACTTTAAATGGTTTTATAATCTCATAATTGATTTTCTGTTCAATTTGTTTTACATTCTTAGTTAAAACAGATTATAATTGAATGTCTATGTTGAGAAACGTAAAGAAAAAGATATTTATTGACAAGAAAAGTCTATTTATAGTCCCACATTCCTTCAAAAGCCTTATTACCCATTTTAAATGGTTTATAATCTCA
>NW_018397311.1:77565-77732 GCF_002168275.2 Theobroma umbraticum
TAAGTTGAATTTTTTATATTTTTTATTAAAACAGACTATAATTGAATGTAGACCTCAAGAAACATGAAAAAAAAAGAATTCATTTGCAAGAAAAGTCTATTTATAGTCACCTATTCTTCCTAAAATCATATTACTCATTTTAAATGGTTTTATAATCTCAAAATTGA
>NW_018397311.1:77742-77827 GCF_002168275.2 Theobroma umbraticum
AATTTTTTTTACTTTTTTGATTATAATTGAATGTCTACATCAAAAAATGTGAAGACAAAGGCATTCATTGATAAGAAAAATCCAT
>NW_018397311.1:77837-78069 GCF_002168275.2 Theobroma umbraticum
CCATTCCTTCAAAAGTCTTATTACTCGCTTTAATTGGTGTTATAATCCCATAATTGATTTTAAGTTGAATTTTATATATTTTTTGTTAAAACATATTGTAATTGAATGCCTATTTCAAGAAACGTGTAGAAAAAACCATTTATTTGAAAGGAAAGTCCATTTATAGTCTCTCATTTCTTCAAAGCCTTATTACTCGCTTTAAATGGTTTTATAATCTTATAATTAATTTTAA
>NW_018397311.1:78079-78255 GCF_002168275.2 Theobroma umbraticum
TTTACATTTTTGGTTAAAATAGACTATAATTGAATGTCTACCACAAGAAACATGAAACAAAAATGAATTCATTTGCATGAAAAGTCTATTTATAGTCACTTATTCCATCAAAAACTTTATTCCTCACTTTAAATGGATTTATAATCTCGAAATTGATTTTAAGTTCAATTTTTTTT
>NW_018397311.1:78265-78395 GCF_002168275.2 Theobroma umbraticum
TTAAAACAGATTATAATTGAATATCTATGTCTAGAAATGTAAAGATAAGGTATTCATTGGCAAGCAAAATGCATTCATAGTCTCCCATTCCTTCAAAAGCCTTACTACTAGCTTTAAATGGTTTTATAAT
>NW_018397311.1:78495-78773 GCF_002168275.2 Theobroma umbraticum
ATTTTAAGTTGAATTTTTTTATATTTTTTATTAAAACAGACTATAATTGAATATAGACCTCAAGAAAGATGAAAAAAAATGAATTCATTTGCAAGAAAAGTCTATTTATAGTTAGCTATTCTTCCAAAAACCATATTACTCTTTTTAAATAGTTTTAAAATCTCAAAATTGATTCTAAGTTCAATTTTTTTTACTTTTTTATTATAATTGAATGTCTACATCAAAAAAACGTGAAGAAAAAGGCATTCATTGATAAGAAAAATCTATTTATAGTCTCT
>NW_018397311.1:78783-78894 GCF_002168275.2 Theobroma umbraticum
AAAGCCTTATTACTCGCTTTAAATGGTGTTATAGTCTCATAATTGATTTTAAGTTGAATTTTATACATTTTTTGTTAAAAGATATTATAATTGAATGTTTGTCTTAAGAAA
>NW_018397311.1:79007-79384 GCF_002168275.2 Theobroma umbraticum
AAGCCTTATTACTCGCTTTAAATGGTTTTATAATCTTATAATTGATTTTAAGTAAAATATTTTTATATTTTTTGTTAAAATAGACTATAATTGAATGTCTACCATAAGAAACATGAAAAAAAATAAACTCATTTGCATGAAAAGTCTATTTATAGTCACTTATTCCATCAAAAACTTTATTACTCGCTTTAAATGGATTTATAATCTCGAAATTGATTTTAAGTTCAATTTATTTTACATTTTTGATTAAAACAGATTATAATTGAATATCTATGTCTAGAAATGTAAAGAAAAAGGTATTCATTGTCAAGAAAAATGCATTTATAGTCTCCCATTCCTTCAAAAGCCTTACTACTAGCTTTAAATGGTTTTATAAT
>NW_018397311.1:79488-80034 GCF_002168275.2 Theobroma umbraticum
TATTGGCAAGAAAAGTCCATTTATAGTCACCCATTCTTTCAAAAGCCTTATTACCATTTTAAATGGTTTATAATCTGAAATTTGATTTTAGGTTCAATTTTTTTACATTTTTGGTTAAAACAAATTACAATTGAATGGATACCTCATAACATGTAGAGAGAAAGGCATTCATTGGGAAGAAAAGTCCATTTATAGTCTTTTATTCCTTCAAAAGATTTATTACTCCCTTTAAATGGTTTTATAATATCATAATTGATTTTATATTCAATTTTTTTACATTATTGGTTAAAACAGACTATAATTGGATGTCTATGTTGAAAAACATGATGAAAAAGGCATTCATTGACAAGAAAAATCCATTTATAGTTTCTCATTTGCTCCAAAAGTCTTATTACTAGCTATAAATGGTTTTATAATCTCATAATTGATTTTATGTTTAATTTTTTTTACATTATTGGTTAAAACAGACTATAATTGAATGTCTACATAGAGAAACATGAAGAAAAAGATATTTATTGACAAGAAAAGTCCATTTACAGTCACTCA
>NW_018397311.1:80044-80137 GCF_002168275.2 Theobroma umbraticum
AGCCTTATTACCCATTTCAAATAGTTTATAATCTCATATTTGATTTTAAGTTGAATTTTTTATATTTTTTATCAAAACAGACTATAATTGAAT
>NW_018397311.1:80237-80347 GCF_002168275.2 Theobroma umbraticum
AGGAATGAGAGAATATAAATGGACTTTTCTTCCAAATAAATGGATTTTTCTACACGTTTCTTGAGGCAAGCTTTCAATTATAGTTTGTTTTAATGGGAAATGTAAAAAAT
>NW_018397311.1:80553-80768 GCF_002168275.2 Theobroma umbraticum
AATGGGTGACTATAAATAGGCTTTTCATGCATATGAATGCCCTTTTTTTCAGGTTTCTCAATTTAGACATTCAATTATAATCTATTTTAGTCAAAAAAGTAAAAAAAATTGAGCTTAAAGTGAATTTTGAGATTATAAAACCATTTAAAGTGAGCAATAAGGCTTCTGAAGAATAGCTAATTATAAATAAACTTTCTTCCAAATGTATTCTTTTT
>NW_018397311.1:80778-80952 GCF_002168275.2 Theobroma umbraticum
TCTCAAGGTAGATAATCAATTATGGTCTCTTTTAACCAAAAATTTAAAACAATTCAACTTAAAATTAATTATGAGAGTATAAAATCATTTAAACTGAGTAATAAAGCTTTTGAATGAATAGATGACTATAAATAGACTTTTCTTGCAAATGAATTCATTTTTCTTCACGTTTCT
>NW_018397311.1:81102-81337 GCF_002168275.2 Theobroma umbraticum
AGCGAGTAATAAGGCTTTTGAAAGAATGGGAGACTATAAATGAACTTTTCTTGCAAATAAATGAGTTTTTTTACACGTTTCCTAAGCCAGGCATTCAATTATAGTCTATTTTAATGAAAAATATAAAAAATTTAACCTAAATCAATTATAAGATTATAAAATCATTTAAAGCGACTAATAAGTCTTTTGAACTAATGAGAGACTATAAATAGACTTTTCTTCAAATAATGGATTT
>NW_018397311.1:81427-81586 GCF_002168275.2 Theobroma umbraticum
CTATTTTAATGAAAAATGTAAAAAATTCAACTTAAAATCAATTATGAGATTATTTAACCATTTAAAGCGATTAATAAAGCTTTTGAAGGAATGAGAGACTATAAATGGAATTTTTCTCCAAATAAATGAGTTTTTCTATACGTTTCCCAAGGTAGGTAT
>NW_018397312.1:0-1416 GCF_002168275.2 Theobroma umbraticum
AGTCCATTTATAGTCACCCATTCCTTCAAAAGCCTTATTGCTCACTTTAAATGAATTTATATTCTCATAATTGATTTTGAGTTGAATTTTTTAATATTTTTGGTTAAAACATATTCTAATTGAATGTTTGCCTTGGAAAATGTAAAGAAAAAGTTATTCATTGATAAGAAATGTCCATTTATAGTCACCCATGCCTTCAAAAGTCTTACTACGTGCTTTAAATGGTTTTACAATCTCATAATTGATTTTAGGTTAAATTTTTTTATATTTTTTATTAAAACATAATACAATTGAATGATTGCCTTGAAAAACACGAAGAAAAAATCATTCATTATCAGAAAAAGCCCATTTTTATTCACTCAAGCCTTTGAAAGCGTTATTACTCGCTTAAATAGTCTTATAATCACATAATTGATTTTCTTTTACATTTTCGGTTAAAATTCATTATAATTGAATCATTTCCTTGAGAAACATGAAGTAAAAAGGTTTTGTAATCACATAATTAATTTTACGTTGAATTTTTTTATATTTTTTATTAAAATAGTTATAATTGCATGCTTGCCTCGGGACACGTGAAAAAAAAAAGTCATTCATTGAAAAACAAAGTCCATTTATAGTCACTCATTCCTTCAAAAGCCGTATTGCTGACTTTAAATAGTTTTGTAATCTCATAATTAATTTTAAGTTGAATTTTGTTACATTTTTGGTTAAAACAGATTAAAATTGAATGCCTACCTCAGGAAATGTGAAGAAAAAGCCATTTATTGATAAGAAAAGTTCATTTTTAATCACCCATTCCTTCAAAAGCCTTATTACCCACTTTAAATGGTTTTATAATCTCATAATTAATTTTAAGTTGAATTCTTTTACTTTTTTCATTAAAACAGATTATACTTGAATGTCTACCTTGAGAAACGTGAAGAAAAGGCCATTCATTGTCAAGAAAAATCCATTTATAGTCACCCATTCATTAAAAAGCCTTATTAATCACTTTAAATGGTTTTGTCATCTGATAATTGATTTTAAGTTAAATTTTTTTACATTTTTAGTTAAAACAGATTATAATAGAATGTCTACCTTAGGAAACGTAAAGAAAAAGCCATTCATTGACAAGAAAAGTCCATTTATAGTCACCCATTCCTTCAAAAGCCTTATTACTCACTTTAAATGGATTTATAATCTCATAATTGGTTTTAAGTTGAATTTTTTTTATATTTTTTATTAAAACAGCTCATAAATGAATGTCTACCTCAGGAAATATGAAGAAAAGACCATCATTGCCAAGAAAAGTTCCTTTATAGTCAGCCATTCCTTCAAAAGTCTTATTACTCACTTCAAAAGGTGTTGTAATCTCATAATTGAGTTTAAGTTGAAATGTTTTGAAGTTTTTTGTGAAAACAGACTATAGTTGAATGT
>NW_018397312.1:1516-1782 GCF_002168275.2 Theobroma umbraticum
TTATAATCGATTGTCTGCCTCAAAGAATATGAAGAAAAAAGCAATCATTGGCAAAAAAAGTTCATTTATAGTCACCTATCCCCTCAAAAGTCTTATTAATCACTTTAGATAGTTTTGTAATCTGATAATTAATTTTAAGTTAAATTTTTTTACTTTTTTGGTTAAAATAGATTATAATAGAATGTCTACCTTAGGAAACGTGAAGAAAAAGTCATTCATTAATAAGAAAAGTCCATTTATAGTCACCCATTCCTTCAAAAGCCTTA
>NW_018397312.1:1953-3212 GCF_002168275.2 Theobroma umbraticum
TGTCTACTTCAGGAAATGTGAAGAAAAAGCTATCATTGTCACGAAAAGTTCATTTATAGTCAGCCATTCCTTCAAAAGCATTATCACTCACTTTAAAGGGTGTTGTAATCTCATAATTGAGTTTAAGTTAAAATTTTTTTAATTTTTTTGTGAAAACAGGTTATAATTGAATGTCTGCCTTAGGAAAAGTGAATAAAAAGCCATTCACTAGTAAGAAAAGTTCATTTATAGTCACAAATTCCTTCAAAAGCCTTATTGCTCACTTTAAATAGTTTTGTAATCTCATAATTGATTTTAAGTTGAATTGCTTTACCTTTCTAATTAAAATATATTAAAATTGAATGTTTGCCTTAGGAAACGTAAAGCAAAAGTAATACATTAGCATAAAAAGTCCACTTATAGTCACACAAGCTTTCAAAAGCCTTATTACTCGCTTTAAATAGTTTTATTATCTCATAATTGATTTTAAGTTGAACTTGTTTATATTTTTGGTTAAAATAGATTATAATTGATTGTCTGCCTCAAAAAGAGGGAAGAAAAAGGCATTCATTGAGAAGAAAAGTCTATTTATAGTCACCCATCCCCTTAGAAGCCTTATTAATCACTTTAAATGGTTTTGTAATCTAATAATTGATTTTAACTTGAATTTTTTTATATTTTTAGTTAAACAGATTATAATTAAATGTTTGCCTTAAGAAAAGTGAAGAAAAAGTCATTCATTGGTAAAAAAAGTCCATCTATAGTCACCTGTTCCTTCAAAAGCCTTATTGCCCACTTTAAATTATTTTATAATCTAATAATTATTTTTAAGTTGAACTTTTTTACATTTTTGTTAAAACAGATTATACTTCAATGTCTACCTCAAGAAACGTGAAGAAAAACCCTTTCATTGCTAAGAAAAATTCATTTATAGTCACCTATTCCTTCAAAAGCCTTATTACTCACTTTAAATTGTGTTATAATCTCGTAATTGATTTTAAGTTGAATATTTTTACATTTTTTGTGAAAACAGATTATAATTGAATGTTTGTCTTGGGAAACGTGAGGAAAAAGCCATTCACTGACACGAAAAGCTTATTTATAGTCACCAACTCCTTCAAAAGCCTTATTACTCTCTTTAAATGGTTTTGTAATGTAATAATTGATTTTAATTTGAATTTTTTTACATTTTTGATTAAAATTTATAATAGTTGAATATTTGCCTTGGGAAACATGAAGTAAAAGTAATCCATTAGTATAAAAAGTCCACTTATAGTCAC
>NW_018397312.1:3237-3584 GCF_002168275.2 Theobroma umbraticum
CGCTTGAAATAGTCTTATAATCTCATAATTGATTTTAAGTTAAATTTTTTTATCTTTTTTGTTAAAACAGATTATAATTGATTGCCTACCTCAAAGAATGTGAAGAAAAAGGAATTCATTTGCAAAAAAAGTCTATTTATAATCACCCATCCCCTCCAAAGCCTTATTAATCCCTTTAAATGGTTATGTAATCTGATAATTGATTTTAAGTTAAATTTTTATACATTTTTTGTTAAAACAGATTATAATTGAATGTCTGCCTCAGGAAACGTGAAAAAAAAGGCCATTCTTTGGCAAGAAAAATCTATTTATAGTCACCCATTCTTTCAAAAGCCTTATTACTCACT
>NW_018397312.1:3597-3795 GCF_002168275.2 Theobroma umbraticum
TAATCTCATAATTGGTTTTAAGTTGAATTTTTTTATATTTTTTGTTAAAACAGAATATAAATGAATGTCTGTCTCAGGAAATTTAAAGAAAAGGCCATCATTGCCAAGAAAAGTTCATTTATAGTTAGCCATTCCTTCAAAAGACTTATTACTCACTTTAAAAGGTGTTGTAATCTCATAATTGAGTTTAAGTTGAAA
>NW_018397312.1:3895-4047 GCF_002168275.2 Theobroma umbraticum
TTTTATTCAGGTTTCGTAAGACAGACATTCAATTATAATCTGTTTTCATAAAGAATTTAAAAAATTTCAACTTAAACTCAATTATCAGATTACAACACCTTTTAAAGAGAGTAATAAGGCTTTTGAAGGAAGGGTTGACTATAAATGAACTT
>NW_018397312.1:4179-4397 GCF_002168275.2 Theobroma umbraticum
TTCTTGAGGCAGACATTCATTTATGATTTGTTTTAATAAAAAATATAAAAAATTCAACTTAAAACAAATTATGAGATTATAAATCCATTTAAAGTGAGTAATAAGGCTTGTGAAAAAATGGGTGATTATAAATAGACTTTTCTTGCCAAAGAATGGCCTTTTTCTTCATGTTTCCTGAGGCAGACATTCAATTATAATCTGTTTTAATCAAAAATATA
>NW_018397312.1:4407-4790 GCF_002168275.2 Theobroma umbraticum
ACTTAAAATCAATTATCAGATTACAAAACCATTTAAAGAGATTAATAAGGCTTTTGAGGGGATGGGTGACAATAAATGGACTTTGTTTTCGAATGAATGTCTTTTTCTTCATATTCTTTGAGGTAAACAATCAATTATAATCCGTTTTAACTAAAAATATAAAAAAATTCAACTTAAAATAAACTATGAGATTATAAAACCATTTTAAGCGAGTAATAAGGCTTTTGAAGGCCGGGGTGACTATAAGTGGACTTTTTCTGCTACTAGATTAGTTTTGCTTCACGTTTCCCAAGGTGAACATTCAATTATTATATATTTTAACCAAAAATATAAAAAAATTCAACTTAAAATCAATTATGAGATTTCAAAACCAGTTGAAGAGA
>NW_018397312.1:4800-4968 GCF_002168275.2 Theobroma umbraticum
TTTTGAAGGAGTTAGTGACTGTAAATGAACTTTTCTTCTCGATGAATAGTTTCTCCTTCACGTTTCACAAGACAAACATTCAATTATAATCTATTTTAACTAAAAATATAAACAAATTCAACTTAAAATCAATTATGAGTCTGTGTGACTATAAGTGGACTTTTTATG
>NW_018397312.1:5181-5433 GCF_002168275.2 Theobroma umbraticum
ATTATAATATAGTTTAATCAGAAAGGTAAAGCAATTTAACTTAAAATCAATTATGAGATTACAAAATTATTTAAAGTGAGTAATAAGGCATTTGAAGGAATTGGTGACTATAAACGAACATTTTTTGCTAGTGAATAGTTTTTTATTCACATTTCCTAAGACAGACATTCAATTATAATCTATTTTTATAACAAATTCAAAAAATTTCAACTTAAACTCAATTATGAGATTACAACACCTTTTAAAATGAGT
>NW_018397312.1:5704-5866 GCF_002168275.2 Theobroma umbraticum
AGGCATTCATTTATGATCTGTTTTAACAAAAAATATAAAAAATTCAGCTTAAAATCGATTATATATCCATTTAAAGTGAGCAATAAGGCTTTCGAAGGAATGCGTGACTATAAATAGACTTTTTTTACAAAAGAATGACCTTTTTCTTCACGTTTCCTAAGG
>NW_018397312.1:5876-6057 GCF_002168275.2 Theobroma umbraticum
ATTATAATCTGTTTTAACCAAAATGTTAAAAAGGTTAACTTAAAATCAATTATCAAATTACAAAACTATTTAAAGTGATTAATAAGCCTTTTGAGCGAATAGGTGACTATAAATGGACTTTTTTTGCGAATGAATGCATTTTTCTTCACATTCTTTAAGGTAGACAATCAATTATAATCTG
>NW_018397312.1:6083-6200 GCF_002168275.2 Theobroma umbraticum
AACTTAAAATCAATTATGAGATTATAAAACCATTTCAAGCGAGTTATAAGGCTTGCGTGACTGTAAATAGAATTTTTATACTAATGGATTACTTTTGCTTCACGTTTCCCAAGACAA
>NW_018397312.1:6469-6658 GCF_002168275.2 Theobroma umbraticum
TGAGATTGCCAAAACATTTAAAGATAGTAATAAGGCTTTTGAAGGAGTTGGTGACTACAAATAAACTTTTCTTGTTAGTTAATGGCTTTTCCTTCACATTGTTCAAGGCAAACATTCAATTATAATCTGCGTTCACAAAAAATGCAAAAAAAATCAACTTGAAATCAATTATGAGATTACAACACAATT
>NW_018397312.1:6668-6944 GCF_002168275.2 Theobroma umbraticum
AATAAG
Organism: Theobroma umbraticum; assembly: GCF_002168275.2. NCBI lineage: Eukaryota > Viridiplantae > Streptophyta > Magnoliopsida > Malvales > Malvaceae > Theobroma > Theobroma umbraticum. Next base: position 6,675 of record NW_018397312.1, read on the forward strand.
GCTTTTGAAGGAATGGGTGACTAGAAATGAATTTTTCTTAGCAATGAATGGCTTTTTCTTCACGTTTCTTCAAGTAGACATTCAAGTATAATCAGTTTTAACAAAAAATATAAAAAAATTCAACTTAAAACCAATTAAAGTGAGTAATAAGGCTTTTGAAAGAATGGGTGATTACAAATAAATTTTTCTTACGAAAGAATGGCCTTTTTCTTCACATTTCCTGCAACAGACATTCAATTGTAAACTGTTTTAACCAAAAATGTAAAAAAA
>NW_018397312.1:6954-7032 GCF_002168275.2 Theobroma umbraticum
AATCAATTATCAGATTACAAAACTATTCAAAGGGATTAATAAGGCTTTTGAGGGGATAGGTGACTATAAATGGACTTT
>NW_018397312.1:7042-7172 GCF_002168275.2 Theobroma umbraticum
GAATGTCTTTTTCTTCACATTCTTTAAGGTAGACAATCAATTATAATCTATTTTAACCAAAAATATAAAAAAATTGAACTTAAAATCAACTATGAGATTATTAAACCATTTTAAGCGAGTAATAAGGCTT
>NW_018397312.1:7188-7361 GCF_002168275.2 Theobroma umbraticum
CTATAAGTGGACTTTTTATGCTACTGGATTAGTTTTGGTTCACGTTTCCCAAGGTGAACATTGAATTATTATATATTTTAATCAGAAATATAAAAAAATTCAACTTAAAATCAATTATTAGATTTCAAAACCAGTTGAAGAGAGTAATAAGGCTTTTGAAGGAGTTAGTGACT
>NW_018397312.1:7513-7630 GCF_002168275.2 Theobroma umbraticum
CTATAAGTGGACTTTTTATGCTAATGGATTACTTTTGCTTTACGTTTCCTAAGGCAAACATTTAATTATAATATAGTTTAATCAGAAAGGTAAAGCAATTTAACTTAAAATCAATTA
>NW_018397312.1:7857-7967 GCF_002168275.2 Theobroma umbraticum
AGGCATTCATTTATGATCTGTTTTAACAAAAAATATAAAAAATTCAGCTTAAAACTGATTATATATCCATTTAAAGTGAGCAATAAGGCTTTTGAAGGAATGCGTGACTA
>NW_018397312.1:8067-8352 GCF_002168275.2 Theobroma umbraticum
TTTAAGTTAAATATTTTTACATTTTTGGTTAAAACAGATTATAATTGAATGTCTGCCTCAGGAAACGTGAAGAAAAAGGCCATTTTTTGGCAAGAAAAGTCTACTTATAATCACCCATTCTTTCAAAAGCCTTATTACTCACTTTAATTGGTTTTAAGTTAAATTTTTTTACATTTTTTATTAAAACAGATTATACTTGAATGTCTACTTGAAGAAACGTGAAGAAAAAGTCATTCATTGTCAAGAAAAATCCATTTATAGTCACCCATTCCTTCAAAAGCCTTA
>NW_018397312.1:8787-8922 GCF_002168275.2 Theobroma umbraticum
TTGTCTACCTTAAAGAATGTGAAGAAAAATGCATTCATTCACAAAAAAAGTCCATTTATAGTCACCCATTCCCACAAAAGGCTTATTAATCACTTTAAATAGTTTTGTAATCTGATAATTGATTTTAAGTTAACC
>NW_018397312.1:9096-9301 GCF_002168275.2 Theobroma umbraticum
TAGTCACGCATTCCTTCAAAAGCCTTATTGCTCACTTTAAATGGATATATAATCGGTTTTAAGATGAATTTTTTATATTTTTTGTTAAAACAGATCATAAATGAATGCCTGTCTTAGAAACCGTAAAGAAAAGGCCATCATTGCCAAGAAAAGTTCATTTATAGTCAACGCTTCCATGAAAAGTCTTATTACTCATTTTAAAAGG
>NW_018397312.1:9311-9513 GCF_002168275.2 Theobroma umbraticum
TCATAATTGAGTTTAAGTTGAAATTTTTGGAATTTTTTCAAAAAATAGATTATAATTGAATGTTTGTCTTACGAAACGTGAATAAAAAACTATTCACTAGCAAGAAATGTTCGTTTATAGTCACCAATTTCTTCAAAAGCCTTATTACTCAATTTAAATAATTTTGTAATCTAATAATTGATTTTAAGTTAAATTGCTTTAC
>NW_018397312.1:9523-9657 GCF_002168275.2 Theobroma umbraticum
AAACTATATTATAATTGAATGTTTGCCTTAGAAAACGTAAAGCAAAAGTAATCCATTAGCATAAAAAGTCCACTTATAGTCCCACAAGCTTTCAAAAGCCTTATTACTCGCTTTAAATAGTTTTATAAACTCAT
>NW_018397312.1:9667-9772 GCF_002168275.2 Theobroma umbraticum
AAGTTGAATTTGTTTATATTTTTAGTTAAAACAGATTATAATTGAATGTCTATCATGGGAAACGCGAAGGAGAAGCCATTCACTGACAAGAAAAGTTCGTTTACA
>NW_018397312.1:9782-10009 GCF_002168275.2 Theobroma umbraticum
CCTTCAAAAGCCTTATTACTCTCTTCAACTAGTTTTGAAATCTCATAATTGATTTTAAGTTGAATTTTTTTAAATTTTTGATTAAAATATATAATAATTTAATGTTCACCTTGTGAAACGTGAAGCAAAACTAATCGAGTAGCATAAAAAGTCCACTTATAGTCACGCAAACCTTCGAAAGCCTTATTACTCGCTTAAAATGGTTTAATAATCTCATAGTTGATTTT
>NW_018397312.1:10180-10430 GCF_002168275.2 Theobroma umbraticum
CATTTATAGTCACCCATCCCCTCAAAAGCCTTATTAATCCATTTAAATGGTTTTATAATCTGATAATTGATTTTAAGTTAATTTTTTGTACATTTTTTATTAAAACAGATTATAATTAAATATCTGCCTCAGGAAATGTGAAGAAAAAGGCCATTCTTTGGCAAGAAAAGTTTATTTATAATCACCCATTCTTTCAAAAGCCTTATTACTCACTTTAATTAGTTTTAAGTTGAATTTTTTTACATTTTTT
>NW_018397312.1:10593-10812 GCF_002168275.2 Theobroma umbraticum
AAAATCCATTTATAGTCACCCATTCCTTCAAAAGCCTTATTACTCACTTCAAATTGAGTTGTAATCTCATAATTGATTTTAAGCTGAATTTTTTTTTACATTTTTTGTGAACACAGATTATAATTGAATGTTTGCCTTGAACAATGTGAAGGAAAAGCCATTTACTAACAAGAAAAGTTTGTTTGTAATCACCAACTCCTTCAAAAGCCTTATTACTAT
>NW_018397312.1:10822-10995 GCF_002168275.2 Theobroma umbraticum
TTTGGCAATCTCATAATTGATTTTAAGTTAAACTTTTTTATAGTTCTGATTAAAATTTATAATAGTTGAATGTTTGTCTTGGGAAACATGAAGCAAAAGTAATCCATTACTATAAAAATTCTATTTACAGTCACGCAAGCCTTTGAAAGCCTTATAACTCGCTTGAAATGGTT
>NW_018397312.1:11019-11196 GCF_002168275.2 Theobroma umbraticum
TTGAATTTTTTTATATTTTTTGTTAAAACAGATTATAATTAATTGTCTACCTTATAGAATGTGAAGAAAAATGCATTCATTTGCAAAAAAAGTCCATTTATAGTCACCCATTCGCTCAAAAGACTTATTAATCACTTTAAATAGTTTTGTAATCTGATAATTGATTTTAAGTTAACC
>NW_018397312.1:11296-11618 GCF_002168275.2 Theobroma umbraticum
AAAGCGAGTAATAAGGCTTTCGAAAGCTTGCGTGACTATAAGTGGACTTTTTATGCTAATAGATTACGTTTGCTTTATGTTTCCTAAAGCAAACATTTAATTATAATATATTTTAATGAGAAAGGTAAAGCAATTCAACTTAAAATCAATTATGAGATTACAAAAATATTTAAAGTGAGTAATAAGGCTTTTAAAGAAATTAGTGACTATAAATGAAGTTTCTTACCAGTGAATGGCTTTTTATTCACGTTTCCTAAGGTAAACATTCAATTATAATCTGTTTTCATAAAAAATTCAAAACATTTCAACTTAAACTCAATTA
>NW_018397312.1:11628-11725 GCF_002168275.2 Theobroma umbraticum
ACACCTTTTAAAGTGAGTAATAAGGCTTTTGAAGGAGTTGGTAACTGTAAACGAACTTTTCTTGTTAGTGAATGGCTTCTCCTTCGTGTTTTCTAAG
>NW_018397312.1:11951-12201 GCF_002168275.2 Theobroma umbraticum
ATGGCTTCTCCTTCGTGTTTTCTAAGGAAGACATTCAATTATAATCTGTTTTCACAAAAAATATAAAAAAATTTAACTTAAAATCAATTATGAGATTACAACACAATTTAAAATGAGTAATAAGGGTTTTGAAGGAATGGATGACTATAAATAGATTTTTCTTGGCAATGAATAGCTTTTTTTTCATGTTTCTTAAGATAGACATTCAAGTATAATCTGTTTTACCAAAAAATGTAAAAAAATTCAACTT
>NW_018397312.1:12211-12636 GCF_002168275.2 Theobroma umbraticum
ATTAGATTATAAAACCATTTAAAATGGGCAATAAGGCTTTTGAAGGAATAGATGACTATAAATGGACTTTTCTCACCAATTAATGGCTTTTTTTTCACGTTTTTTAAGTCACACAGTCAATTATAAGTTGTTTAACTAAAAATGTAAAAAATTCAACTCAAAATTAAATACCAGATTACAAAATCATTTAAAGTGATTAATAAGGCTTATAAGGGAAAGGGTGACTATAAATGGACTTTTCTTCTCAATGAATATCTTTTTCTTCTTTTTTTTTAAGGCAGACAATCAATTATAATCTGTTTTAATCAAAAATATAAACAAATTTAACTTAAAATGAATTATGAGATTTCAACACAATTTAAAATGAGTAATAAGGCTTTTGAAGGAATGGATGACAATAAATGGATTTTTCTTGGCAATGAATA
>NW_018397312.1:12744-13035 GCF_002168275.2 Theobroma umbraticum
TCAATTATTAGATTATAAAACCATTTAAAGTGGGCAATAAGGCTTTTGAAGGAATAGGTGACTATAAATAGACTTTTCTAGTTAATTAATGGCTTTTTCTTCACGTTTTTTAAGTCACACAGTCAATTATAATCTGTTTAACTAAAAATGTAAAAAATTCAACTTAAAATCAAATATCATATTACAAAATCATTTAAAGTGATTAATAAGGCTTGTAAGGGGAAGGGTGACTATAAATGGACTTTTCTTCTTAATGAATGCCTTTTTCTTTCTTTTTTTTGAGGCAGACAG
>NW_018397312.1:13219-13345 GCF_002168275.2 Theobroma umbraticum
CAATTCAACTTAAAATCAATTATGAGATTACTAAACAATTTAAAGTGAGTAATAAGGCTTTTGAAGGAATTAGTGACTATAAATGAAGTTTTCTTGCCAGTGAATGGCTTTTTATTCATGTTTCCT
>NW_018397312.1:13695-15237 GCF_002168275.2 Theobroma umbraticum
AATCTGTTTTAACCAAAAATGTAAAAAAATTTAACTTAAAATCAATTATCAGATAACAAAACCATTTAAAGGGATTAATAAGGCTTTTGAGGAGATGGGTGACTATAAATGGATTTCTTTTGCCAATGAACACGTTTTTCTTCACATTCTTTTATGTAAACAATCAATTGTAATCTGTTTTAATCAAAAATATAAAAAAAGTTAACTTAAAATCAACTATGAGATTATAAAACCATTTCAAGCGAGTAATAAGGCTTTCGAAGGCTTGCATGACTATAAGTGGACTTTTTATGCTAATAGATTTGTTTTGCTTCACGTTTCCTACGGTAAACATTCAATTATTATATATTTTAATAAAAAATATAAAACAATTCAACTTAAAATTAATTATGGGATTCCAAAACCATTCGAAGAAAGTAATAAGGCTTTTAAAGGAGTTGGTGACTGTAAACGAACTTTTCTTGTCCATGAATGGCTTTCCCTTTATGTTTCTCAAGGTAGACAGTCAATTATAATCTGTTTTCACAAAAAAAGTAAAAAAATTTAACTCAAAATCAATTATGAGATTACAACACAATTTGAAGTGAGTAATGAGACTTTTGAAGGAATGGGTGACTATAAATGAAATTTTCTTTGCAATGAATGGCTTTTTCTTCACGTTTCTTGTGGTAGACATTCAAGTATAATCTATTTTAACAAAAAATGAAAACAAATTCAACTTAAAATCAATTATTAGATTATAAAACTATTTAAAGTGGGGAATAAGCTTTTTAAAGGGACAGGTGACTATAAATGAACTTTTCTTGCCAGTGAATGGCTTTTTCTTCATGTTTCTTAAGGCAGACATTCAATTATAATCAGTTTAACCAAAAATATGAAAAATTCAACTTAAATCAAATATAAGATTACAAAACCATTTAAAGTGATTAATAAGGACTATAAGGGGAAGGGTGACAATAAATGGACTTTTTTTCCCAATTAATGTATTTTCTTCTTTTTTTTTTTAGGCGGACAACCAATTATAATATGTTTTAACCACAAATATAAACAAACTCAACTTAAAATCAATTATGAGATTATAAAACCATTTAAAGCGAGTAATAAGGTTTTCGAAAGCTTGTGTGACTATAAGTGGACTTTTTATGCTAATGGATTATGTTTGCTTTACGTTTCCTAAAGCAAACATTCAATTATAATATATTTTAATGAGAAAGGTAAAACAATTCAACTTAAAATCAATTATGAGATTACAAAACTATTTAAAGTGAGTAATAAGGCTTTTGAAGAAATTGGTGACTATAAATGAAGTTTTGTTGCTAGTGAATGGCTTTTTATTCACATTTCCTAAGGCAGACATTCAATTATAATCTGTTTTCACAAAAATTCAAAAAATCTCAACTTAAACTCGATTATGAGATTACAACATCTTTTAAAGTAAGTAATAGAGCTTTTGAAGGAATGGCTGACTATAAATGAACTTTTCTTGGCAATGATGGCCTTTTCTTCACATTTCTTGAGGCAGACATTCATTTATGATTTGTT
>NW_018397312.1:15545-15749 GCF_002168275.2 Theobroma umbraticum
GGTTAACTTAAAATCAATTATCAGATTACAAAACTATTTAAAGTGATTAATAAGGTTTTTGAGGGAATGGATAACTATAAGTGGACTTTTTTTGCACATGAATGCATTTTTCTTCAAGTTCTTTAAGGTAGACAATCAATTATAATATGTTTTCGTTAAAAATATAAAAAAATTTAACTTAAAATCAATTATGAGATTATAAAA
>NW_018397312.1:15776-15939 GCF_002168275.2 Theobroma umbraticum
GAAGGCTTCCGTGACTATAAATAGACTTTTTATACTAATGGATTACTTTTACTTCATGTTTCTCAAGACAAACATTCAACTATTATAAATTTTAATCAAAAATGTAAAAAAATTCAACTTAAAATCAATTATGAGATTACCAAACCATTTAAAGATAGTAATA
>NW_018397312.1:15949-16098 GCF_002168275.2 Theobroma umbraticum
AGGAGTTGGTGACTATAAACAAACGTTTCTTGTTAGTGAATGGCTTTTCCTTCACATTTCCCAAGGCAAACATTTAATTATAATCTGTGTTCATAAAAAATGTAAAAAAATTCAACTTAAAATCAATTATGAGATTACAACACAATTTA
>NW_018397312.1:16198-17529 GCF_002168275.2 Theobroma umbraticum
TTCAATTATAATCTGTTTTAACCAAAAATGTAAAAATATTTAACTTAAAATCAAATTTCGGATTACAAAACCATTTAAATGGATTAATAAGGCTTTTGAGGGGATGGGTGACTATAAATGGACTTTATTTTTGAATGAATGCCTTTTTCTTCATATTCTTTGAGGTAGACAATCAATTATAATCTGTTTTAACCAAAAATATAAAAAAATTCAACTTAAAATCAACTATGAGATTATAAAACCATTTCAAGCGAGTAATAAGGCTTTCGAAGGCTTGTGTGACTATAAGTGGACTTTTTATGCTACTGGATTAGTTTTGCTTCACGTTTCCCAAGGTAAACATTTAATTATTATATATTTTAATCAAAAATATAAAAAAATTCAACTTAAAATCAATTATGAAATTCCAAAATCATTTAAACAGAATAATAAGGCTTTTGAAGGAGTTGGTGACTGTAAATGAACTTTTCTTGTCAATGAATGGCTTTTCCTTCACGTTTCCCAAGGTAGACATTCAATTATAATCTGTTTTCATAAAATATGCAGAAAAATTCAGCTTAAAATCAAATATCAGATTGCAAAATCATTTAAAGTGATTAAGAAGGCTTATAAGGGGAAGGGTGACTATAAATAGACTTTTTTTCTCCATGAATACCTTTTTCTTTTTTTTTTTGAGGCAAACAATCAATTATAATCTGTTTTAACAAAAAATATAAATAAATTCAACTTCAAATCAATTATGAGATTATAAAACCATTTGAAGCAAGTAATAAGGCTTTTGAAAGCTTGCGTGACTATAAGTGAACTTTTTATGCTAATGGATTACTTTTGCTTTACGTTTTGTAAGGCAAATATTCAATTATAATATATTTTAATTAGAAAGGTAAAGCAATTTAACTTAAAATCAATTATGAGAGTACAAAACTATTTCAAGTGAGTAATAAGGCTTTTGAAGGAATTGGTGACTATAAATGAACTTTTCTTGCCAGTGAATGGCTTTTTATTCACGTTTCGTAAGCTAGACATTCAATTATAATCTGTTTTCATAAAAAATTCAAAAAATTTTAACTTAAACTCAATTATGAGATTACAACATCTTTTAAAGTGAGTAATAATGCTTTTGAAAGAATGGTTGACTATAAATGAACTTTTCTTTGCAATGATGGCCTTTTCTTCATATTTTATAAGGCAGACATTCATTTATGATTTGTTTTAACAAAAAATATAAAAAATTCAACTTAAAATCAATTATGAGATTACTGTAACGACCTCTTTCCCTCGATGGCTACCGGCATTCGAGACTTGTGAGTAAACCCACCAAATCTCAAACA
>NW_018397312.1:17639-18009 GCF_002168275.2 Theobroma umbraticum
AACATCTAAATTTAATAACTACATATACAACCAGTCATAGTATTTAAACATTCTTACCTAGTCTTATGCTTTAGTATTTACATCTCTAAAGACTATCGATTTTTACAACCCGAATTATTTTATACACAATGACCCTTAAGCAGCAGAGCGACTCGGAGTGAAAATCTATAGATGCCGTACCTAGGGCGTAGTCACCCTCGAGATGTGGAACACAATCATAAAGCTGATCACTTATCTGTAAAAGAAAGTAGAGTGGGGTGAGTCTCACAGACTCAATGATCATCGACCCCGTGAGTAGGGTGTAGACGGGAAACAAGCTAAAAGCAAAAGAATGGAAGGTTTAAAAACATAAGAATATACATATACCAAC
>NW_018397312.1:18019-18130 GCF_002168275.2 Theobroma umbraticum
AAAATGGGAAGTTGTGCCTTATGTGCAATTAAATACATTCATGCTAATTAACTATTCAAAAATGAATTTAAAGTAATCGACTATCCTCATGCATAGCATCAAATCAAGGCT
>NW_018397312.1:18230-18368 GCF_002168275.2 Theobroma umbraticum
TTGTATAATCTTATAATTAATTTCAAGTTGAATTTTTTTACATTTTTTGCTAAAACAGATTATTCTTGATTGTCTACCTTGGGAAACTTGAAGAAAAACAAACTCATTGCCAAGAAAAATTTATTTATAGTCACCCAT
>NW_018397312.1:18378-18485 GCF_002168275.2 Theobroma umbraticum
CCTTATTACTCACTTTAAATTGTGTTGTAATCTCATAATTGATTTTATGTTGAATTTTTTTACATTTTTTGTGAAAACAGATTATAACCGAGTGTTTAACTCAGGAA
>NW_018397312.1:18735-18883 GCF_002168275.2 Theobroma umbraticum
TAAAACAGATTATAATTAATTGTCTACCTCAAAGAATTTGAAGAAAAAGGCATTCACTCATAAAAAAAGTCCATTGATAGTCACCCATCCCCTCAAAAGCCTTATCAATCCCTTTAAATGGTTTTGTAATCTGATAATTGATTTTAAG
>NW_018397312.1:19244-19393 GCF_002168275.2 Theobroma umbraticum
TAATTGAGTTTAAGTTGAAATGTTTTGAATTTTTTCTGAAAACAGATTATAATTAAATGTCTGCCTTAGGAGACATGAATAAAAAGTCATTCACTGGCAAGAAAACTTCTTTTATAGTCACCAATTCCTTCAAAAGCCTTATTACTCAC
>NW_018397312.1:19403-19487 GCF_002168275.2 Theobroma umbraticum
TTTGTAATCTCATAATTGATTTTAAGCTAAATTGCTTTACCATTCTATTTAAAATATATTATAATTGAATGTCTGCCTTAGAAA
>NW_018397312.1:19497-19623 GCF_002168275.2 Theobroma umbraticum
AAAGTAACCCATTACCATAAAAAGTCCACTTATAGTCACTTAAATTTGTGAAAGCCTTATTACTTGCTTTAAAAGGTTTTATAATCTCATATTTAATTTTAAGTTGAAGTTGTTTATATTTTTGGT
>NW_018397312.1:19633-19753 GCF_002168275.2 Theobroma umbraticum
TATAATTGATTGTCTGCCTCAAAAAAAGGAAGAAAAAGGCATTCATTGAGAAGAAAAGTTCATTTATAGTCACCAATCTTCTTAGAAGCCTTATTAATCACTTTAAATGGTTTTGTAATC
>NW_018397312.1:19763-19956 GCF_002168275.2 Theobroma umbraticum
TTTTAAATTGAATTTTTTATATTTTTAGTTAAACAGATTACAATTGAATGTCTGCATTAAGAAACGTGAAGAAAAAGCCATTCATTGGCAAGAGAAGTTCATTTACAGTCACTTATTCCTTCAAAAGTCTTATTGCCCACTTTAAATGGTTTATAATCTCATAATTGATTTTAAGTTAAATTTTTTTACATTT
>NW_018397312.1:20017-24529 GCF_002168275.2 Theobroma umbraticum
GATCCATTTATAGTCACCAATTCCGTCAAAAGCCTTATTACTCTTTTTAAATTATGTGGTAATCTCATAATTTATTTTAAGTTAAATTTTTTTGCATTTTTTTTGAAAACAGGTTATAATTGAATGTCTGCCTTAGAAAACGTGAAGGAAAAGCCATTCACTGACAAGAAAAGTTTGTTTACAGTTACCAACTCGTTCTAAAGCCTTATTACTCTCTTTAAATGGTTTTCGAATCTTATAATTGATTTTAAGTTGAATTTTTTAAGATTTTTGATTAAAATATATAATAATTGAATGTTTACCTCGAGAAACGTGAAGTAAAAGTAATCCATTAGCTTAAAAAGTCCATTTATAGTCACGCAAGCCTTCGAAAGCGTTATTATTCGCTTGAAATGATTTTATAATGTCATAATTGATTTTAAGTTGAATTTTTTTATATTTTTAGTTAAAACAGATTATAATTGACTGTCTACCTCAAAGAATGTGAAGAAAAAGGATTTATTCTCACAAAAAGTCCATTTATAGTCACACATCCCCTCAACAGCCTTATTAATCCCTTTAAATGATTTTGTAAACTGATAATTGATTTTAAGTTAAATTTTTTTATATTTTTAGTTAAAACATATTATAATTGAAAGTCTGACTTAGGAAACGTGACGAAAAAAGCATTCTTTGATAAGAAAAGTCTATTTATAGTCACCCATTCTTTCAAAAGCCTTATTGCTCACTTTAAATGGATTTATAATCTCATAATTGGTTTTTAGTTGAATTTTTTTATATTTTTTGTTAAAATAGATCATAAATAAATGTCTGCCTCACGAAATATGAAGAAAAGGCCATCATTGCCAAGAAAAGTTCATTTATAGTCAGCCATTTTTTCAAAAGCTTTATTACTAACTTTAAAAGGTGTAGTAATCTCATAATTGAGTTTAAGTTTAAATTTTTTGAATTTTTTGTGAAAATAGATTATAATTGAATGTCTGCCTTAAGAAACGTGAATAAAAAGCCATTCATTGGCAAGAAAAGTTCATTTATAGTCCCTAATTCCTTCAAAAGCCTTATTACTCACTTTATATGGTTCTGTAATCTCATAATTGATTTTAAGTTAAATTGATTTACCTTTCTAATTAAAATATATTATAATTAAATGTTTGCCTCGGAAACATAAAGCAAAAGCAATCGATTAGCATAAAAAGTCCACTTATAGTCACGCAAGCTTTTGAAAGCCTTATTACTCGTTTTAAATGGTTTTATAATCTCATATTTGATTTTAAGTTGAATTGGTTTATATTTTTGGTTAAAACAGATTATAATTGATTGGTTACCTCAAGAAAAAGGAAGAAAAAGGCATTCATTGAGAAGAAAAGTCTATTTATAGTCACCCATCCTCTTAGAAGCCTTATTAATCACTTTAAATGGTTTGTAATCTCATAATTGATTTTAAGTTGAATTTTTTACATTTTTCGTTAAACAGATTATAATTGAATGTCTGCCTTAAGAAACGTGAAAAAAAAACCATTCATTGCAAAGAGAAGTCGTTTTATAGTCACCTATTCCTTCAAAAGCCATATTGCCCACTTTAAATAGTTGTATAATCTTATAATTGATTTTAAGTTGAATTTTTTTACATTTTTTGTTAAAAGAGATTATACTTGAATGTCTACCTCAAGAAACGTGAAGAAAAATCCATTCATTGTCAAGAAAAATCTATTTATAGTCACTCATTCCTTCAAAAGCCTTATTACTCATTTTAAATTGTGTTGTAATCTCATAATTGATTTTAAGTTGACTTTTTTTGCATTTGTTGTGAAAAAAAATTATAATTGAATGTCTGCCTTGGAAAACGTAAAGCAGAAGCCATTCACTGACAAGAAAAGTTCGTTTATAGTCACCAACTCCTTATAAAGCCTTATTACTCTCTTTAAATGGTTTTGGAATCTCATAATTGATTTTAAGTTGAATTTTTTTACATTTATGATAAAAATATATAATAATTGAATGTTTACCTCAGGAAACGTGAAGCAAAAGTAATCCATTAGTATAAAAAGTCCATTTATAGTCATGCAAGCCTTCGAAAGCCGTTTTACTCGCTTGAAATCATTTTATAATCTCATATTTCATTTTAAGTTAAATTTTTTTATATTTTTAGTTAAAACATATTATAATTGATTGTCTACTTCAAAGAATGAGAAGAAAAAGGCATTCATTCGTAAAAAAAAGTCCATTTATAGTCACCTATCCCCTCAGAAGCCTTATTAATCCCTTTAAATGGTTTTGTAATCTGATAATTGATTTTAAGTTAAATGTTTTTATATTTTTGGTTAAAACAGATTATAATTGAAAGTCTGACTCAGGAAACATGAAGAAAAAGACATTTTTTGGTAAAAAGAGTCTATTTATAGTCACTCATTCTTTCGAAAGCCTTATTGCTCACTTTAAAGGGATTTATAATCTCATAATTGGTCTTTAGTTGAATTTTTTTATATTTTTTTCTTAAAACAGATCATAAATGAATATCTGCCTTAGGAAATGTGAAAAAAAGGCCATCATTGCAAAGAAAAGTTCATTTATAGTCAGTCATTCCTTCAAAAGCCTTATTACTAACTTTAAAAGGTGTTGTAATCTTATAATTGAGTTTAAGTTGACATTTTTGAATTTTTTGTGAAAATAGATTATAATTGAATGTCTACCTTAGGAAACGTGAATAAAAAGTCATTCACTAGCAAGAAAAGTTCATTTATAGTCACCAATTCTTTCAAAAGCCTTATTACTCACTCTAAATGGTTCTGTAATCTCATAATTGATTTTAAGTTGAATTGCTTGACCTTTCTAATTAAAATATATTATAATTGAATGTTTGCCTTAGGAAATGTAAAGAAAAAGTAATCCATTAGCATAAAAAGTCCATTTATAGTCACGCAAGCTTTCGAAACCCTTAGTACTCACTTTAAATAGTTTTATAATCTCGTAATTGATTTTAAGTTGAATTTGTTTATATTTTTGGTTAAAACAGATTATAATTGATTGTCTGCCTTAAAAAAAAGGAAGAAAAAGGTATTCATTGAGAAGAAAAGTCCATTTATGGTCACCATTGCCCTTAGAAGCCTTATTAATCACTTTAAATGGTTTTGTAATCTGATAATTGATTTTAAGTTGAATTTTTATACTTTTGGTTAAATAGATTATAATTGAATATCTGCCTTAAGAAACGTGAATAAAAAGCCATTTATTGGCAGGAAAAGTCCATTTATAGTCACCTATTATTCCTTGAAAAGCCTTATTGCCCACTTTAAATGGTTGTATAATCTGATAATTGATTTTAAGTTGAATTTTTTTATATTTTTTGTTAAATAGATTATACTTGAATGTGTATCTCAGAAAACGTGACGAAAAAACCATTCAATGTTAAGAAAAATTCATTTATAGTCACCCATTCCTTCAAAAGCCTTATTACTCATTCTAAATTGTGTTGTAATCTCATAATTAATTTTAAATAGAATTGTTTTACATTTTTTATAAAAACAGATTCTAATTGAATGTCTACATTGAGAAACATGAAGGAAAAGCCATTCACTGGCAAGAAAAGTTCATTTATCATCACCAACTCCTTCAAAAGCCTTATTACTATCTTTAAATGGTTTTGGAATCTCATAATTGATTTTAAGTTGAATTTTTTTATATTTTTGATTAAAATATATAATAATTGAATGTTTACCTTGGGAAACATGAAGCAAAAGTAATCCATTAGCATAAAAAGTTCACTTATGGACACGCAAGCCTTCGAAAGCCTTATTACTCGCTTAAAATAGTTTTATAATCTCATAATTGATTTTAAGTTGAATTTTTTTATATTTTTGGTTAAAACATATTAGAATTGATTTTCTACATCAAAGAATGTGAAGAAAAAGGCATTCATTCGTAAAAAAGTCCATTTATAATCACTCATCCCCTCAAAAGCCTTATTAATTACTTTAAATGGTTTTGTAATCTAATAATTGATTTTAACTTAAATTTTTTTACTTTTTTAGTTAAAACAGATTATAATTGAATGTCTGCTTTAGAAAATATAAAGAAAAAACTATTCATTGGCAAGAAAAGTCCACTTATAGTCACCCATTCCTTCAAAATCGTTATTGCTCACTTTAAATGCTTTTATTATCTCGTAATTGATTTTATGTTGAATTTTTTTACATTTTTTGTTACAACAGATTATACTCGAATGTCTGCCATGGGAAACGTGAAGAAAAGGCTATTCATTGTGAAGAAAAATCTATTTATAGTCACTCATTCCTTTAAAAGCCTTATTACTCAATCTAAATTGTGTCGTAATTTCATAATTGATTTTAAGTTGAATTTATTTACATTTTTCATGAAAACAGATTATAATTGAATGTTTATCTTGGGAACGATGAAGAAAAAGCTATTCACTAGCAAGAAAAGTTCGTTCATAGTCGCCAACTCCTTCAAGAGTCTCATTACTCACTTTAAATGGTTTTGTAATCTCATAATTGA
>NW_018397312.1:24984-25732 GCF_002168275.2 Theobroma umbraticum
TTCCTTCAAAAGCCTTATTGCTCACTTTAAATAGTTTTATAATCTCATAATTAGTTTTAAGCTGAATTTTTTTGTATTTTTTGTTCAAATAAATCATAATTGAATGTCTGCTTTGAAAAATGTGAAGAAAATGCCATCATTGCCAAGAAAAGTTTATTTGTAGTCACCCATTCCTTCAAAAGCTCTATTACTCAATTTAAATGATGTTGTAATCTCATAATTGATTTTAAGTTGAATTTTTTTACATTTTTCATGAAAACAGATTATAATTGAATGTCTTCCTTGAGAAACATGAATAAAAAGCCATTTACTAGGAAGAAAAGTTTGTTTATAGTCACCAATTCCTTCAAAAACCTTATTACTCACTTTAAATAGTTTTTTAATCTTATAATTGATTTTAAGTTGAATTGTTTTACATTTCTGATTAAAATATATTATAATTGTATGTTTGCCTTGGAAAACATGAAGCAAAAGTAATCCATTAGCATAAAAAGTTCACTTATAGTCACGCAAGCTTTCGAAAGTCTTATTACTCGCTTTAAATGGTTTTATAATCTCATAATTGATTTTAAGTTGAATTTGTTTATATTTGTGATTAAAATAGATTATAATTGATTTTTAACCTCAAAAAACATGAAGAAAAAAGCATTCATTGGGAAGAAAAGTCCATTTATAGACACCCATACTCTTGGAGGCCTTATTAATCATTTTAAATGGTTTTGTAATCTGATAATTGATTTTAAGTTGA
>NW_018397312.1:25893-27867 GCF_002168275.2 Theobroma umbraticum
TAATTGATTTTAAGTTAAATTTTTTAATATTTTTTATTAAAACATATTATAATTAAATATTTACCTCGAGAAATATTAAGAAAAGGCTATCAGTACCAAGAAAAGTTCATTTAAAGTTACCCATTCCTACAAAAGCCTTATTAATCCCTTTAAATGGTGTTGTAATCTCATAATTGAATTTAAATTGAACTTTTTTACACTTTTTGTGAAAATAGATTATAATTGAATGTCTGCCTTCCGAAACACGAAGGAAAAGCCATTCGCTAACAAGAAAAGTTCGTTTATAGTCACCAACTCCTTAAAAAGCCTTATTACTCTCTTTAAATAGTTTTGTAATCTCATAATTAATTTTAAGTTGAATTTTTTTACATTTCTGATTAAAATATATAATAGTTGAATGTTTGCCTTGAGAAACGTGAAGTAAAAGTAATCCATTAGTATATAAAGTCCACTTATAGTCACGCAAGCCTTCGAAAGCCTTATAACTCGCTTGAAATGGTTTTATAATCTCATAATTGATTTTAAATTAAATTTTTTTATATTTTTGATTAAAACAGATTGTAATTGATTGTCTACCTCAAAGAATGTGAAGAAAAAGGCATTCATTTGCAAAAAAAAGGTCCATTTATAGTCACCCATCCCCTCAAAAGTCTTATTAAGCCCTTTAAATGGTTTTATAATCTGATAATTGATTTTAAGTTAAATTTTTTTACATTTTTAGTTAAAACAGATTATAATTGAATATTTGCCTCAGAAAACGTCAAGAAAAAGCCATTCTTTGACAAGAAAAGTCTATTTATAGTCACCCATTCTTTCAAAAGCCTTATTACTCACTTTAAATGAATTTATAATATCATAATTGGTTTTAATTTGATTGTTTATATATTTTTTGTTAAAACATATCATAAATAAATGTCTGCTTCAGAAAATGTGCAGAAAAGGCCATCATTGCCAAGAAAAGTTCATTTATGGTCAGTCATTCCTTCAAAAGCCTTATTACTCACTTTAAAAGGTGTTGTAAACTCATAATTGAGTTTGAGTTGAAATGCTTTGAATTTTTTGTGAAAAGAAACTATAATTGAATGTCTACGTTAGAAAACATAAATAAAAAGCCATTCACTGACAAGAAAAGTTCATTTATAGTCACCAATTCCTTCAAAAGTCTTATTACTCACTATAAATGGTTTTGTAATCTCACAATTGATTTTAAGTTGAATTGCTTTACCTTTCTGATTAAAATATATTATAATTGAATGTTTACCTTAGAAAACGTAGAGCAAAAGTAATCCATTAGCATAAAAAGTTCACTTATAGTCACGCAAGCTTTTGAAAGCCTTATTACTCGCTCTAAATGATTTTATAATCTCATAACTGATTTTAAGTTGAATTTGTTTATATTTTTGGTTAAAACAGATTATAATTGATTGTTTACCTCAAAAAAATTGAATAAAAAGACATTCGTTGGGAAAAAAAGTCCATTTATAGTCACTCATCCTCTCAAAAGCCTTATTAAGCCTTTTAAATGATTTTATAATCTGATAATTGATTTTAAGTTAAATTTTTTGACATTTTTGGTTAAAAGAGATTATAATTGAATTTTTGCATCAGAAAACGTGAAGAAAAAGCCATTCATTGGCAAGAAAAGTCCATTTATATTCACCTATTCTTTTGAAAGCCTTACTACCCACTTTAAATAGTTTTATAATCTCATAATTGATTTTAAGTTGAATTTTTTTACATTTTTTGTTAAAACAGATTATACTTGAATGTCTACCTCAGGAAACGTAGAGAAAAAGCCATTCATTGCCAAGAAAAATTCATTTATAGTCACCCATTCTTTCAAAAGCCTTATTATTCATTTTAAAATGTGTTGTATTCTCATAATTGATTTTAAGTTGAATTTGTTTGCATTTTTTGTGAAAACAGATTATAATTGAATGTCCACTTTGGGAAACGTGAAGAAAAAGCCATTCA
>NW_018397312.1:28107-28245 GCF_002168275.2 Theobroma umbraticum
AAGCCTTATTACTCTCTTTAAATGGTTTTGGAATCTCATAATTGATTTTAAGTTAAATTTTTTTACATTTCTGATTAAAATATATAATAATTGAATGTTGACCTTAGGAAACGTGAAGCAAAAGTAATCCATTAGCAT
>NW_018397312.1:28255-28373 GCF_002168275.2 Theobroma umbraticum
CTTATAGTCACGCAAGCCTTCGAAAACCTTATTACTCGCTTGATGGTTTTATAATCTCATAATTATTTTAAGTTGAATTTTTTTATATTTTTTGTTAAAACAGATTATAATTGATTGT
>NW_018397312.1:28615-29522 GCF_002168275.2 Theobroma umbraticum
AAAAGATTATAATTGAATGTCTACCTCAGGAAACGTGAAGAAAAAGTCATTCTTTGACAAGAAAAGTCCATTTATAGTCACCCATTCCATCAGAAGCCTTATTACTCACTTTAAATGAATTTATAATGTCATAATTGATTTTAGGTTGAATTTTTTTATATTTTTTTATTAAAATAGATCATAAATAAATGTCTACCTCGAGAAATGTGAAGAAAAGGCCATCATTGCCAAGAAAAGTTCATTTATAGTCACTCATTCCTTTAAAAGCTTTATTATTCATTTTAAATGGTGTTGTAATCTCATATCTGATTTTATGTTGAGTTTTTTTTGCATTCTTTATGAAAATAGATTGTATTTGAATATCTGCCTTGAAAACGTGAATAAAAAGCCATTCACTGGCAAAAAAAGTTCATTTATAGTCAATAATTCCTTTAAAAGCCTTATTACTCACTTTGAATGGTTTTGTAATCTCATAAATGATTTTAAGTTGAATTGTTTTGTATTTCAAATAAAAATATATTCTAATTGTATGTTTGCCTTAGAAAACGTGACGCAAAAGTGATCCATTAGCTTAAAAAGTCCACTAATAGTCATCCAAGCTTTCAAAAGCCTTATTATTCGCGTTAAATAGTTTTATAATCTCATAATTGATTTTAAGTTGAATTTGTTTATCTTTATGGTTCAAATAGATTAAAATTGATTGTCTGCCTCAAAAAAAGGAAAGAAAAAGGCATTCATTGGTAAGAAAAGTCCATTTATAGTCACCCATCCCCTTAGAAGCCTTATTAATCACTTTAAATGGTTTTGTAATCTTATAATTGATTTTAAGTTAAATTTTTTTACATTTTCATTAAACAGATTATAATTGAATGTCTACCTTAAGAAACGTGAAGAAAAAGCCATTCAT
>NW_018397312.1:29622-29815 GCF_002168275.2 Theobroma umbraticum
CTCAATGAATGCCTTTTTCTTCCTTTTTTTTTAAGGAAGACAATCAATTATAATCTGTTTTAACCAAAAATATAAACAAATTTAACTTAAAATCAAATATGAGATTATAAACCATTTAAGGCGAATAGTAAGGCTTTCGAAAACTTACGTGACTATAAGTGGACTTTTTATGCTAATGGATTACTTTTGCTTT
>NW_018397312.1:30523-33453 GCF_002168275.2 Theobroma umbraticum
ATAAGGCTTTTGAAAGAATAGGTGACTATAAAGAGACTTTTCTTGCCAAAGAATGCCTTTTTCTTCACATTTCCTGAGGCAGACTTTCAATTATAATATGTTTTAATCAAGAATATAAAAAAATTTAACTTAAAATCAATTATTAGTTTTCAAAACCATTTAAAGGGATTAACAAGGCCTTTGAGGGGATGGGTGACTATAAATAAACTTTTTTTTGTGAATAAATACCTTTTTCTTCATATTCTTTGAGGTAGAAAATCAATTATAATTCGTTTTAATCGAAAATATAAAAAAATTCAACTTAAAATCAACTATGAGATTATAAAACTATTTCAAGCGAGTAATAAGGCTTTCGAAGGCTTATGTGACTATAAGTGAACTTTTTATGCTAATGGATTAGTTTTACTTCACGTTTTCCATGGTAAACATTCAAGTATTATATATTTTAATTAGAAATGTAAAAAAATTTAACTTAAAATCAATTATAAGATTCCAAAACTAATTGAAGAGAGTAATAAGGCTTTTAAAGGAGTTGGTGACTGTAAACGAATTTTTCATGCCAGTGAATGGCTTTTCCTCTGTGCTTCCCAAGGTAGACATTCAATTATAATTTGTTTTCATAAAAAAATAAAAAAATTTAACTTAAAATCTATTATGAGATTACAACGCAATTTAAAGTGAGTAATAAGGCTTTTCAAGGAATGGGTGACTCTAAATGAATTTTTTTTCCGAATGAATAGCTTTTTCTTTACGTTTCCCAAGATAGACATTCAAGTATAATCTGTTTTAATAAAAAATGTAAAAAAATTCAACCTAAAATTAATTATAAGATTATAAAATCATTTAAAGTGGGGAATAAGGCTTTTGAAGGAACAAGTGACTATAAATGGACTTTTCTTACCAATGAATAGCTTTTTCTTCACGTTTCTTAAGGTAGAGATTCAATTATAATTTGTTTAACGAAAAATGTAAAAAATTCAACTTAAAATCAATTATGAGATTACAAAACCATTGAAAGTGATTAATAAGGCTTCTAAGGGAATGGGTGACTATAAATGGACTTTTCTTCTCAATGAATGCCTTTTTCTTCCTTTTTTTTTGAGGTAGATAATCAATTATAATCTGTTTTAACTACAAATATAAATCAATTCAACTTAAAATCAAATATAAGATTATAAAATTGTTTAAAGCGACTAATAAGGCTTTCGAAAGCTTGCGTGACTATAAGTGGACTTTTTATGCTAATGGATTACTTTTGCTTTACGTTTTGTAAGGTAAACATTCAATTATAATATATTTTAGTTAGAAAGGTAAAGCAATTCAACTTAAAATCAATTATGAGATTACAATATCATTTAAAGTGAGTAATAAGGCTTTTAAAGGAGTTGGTGACTATAAAAGAAGTTTTCTTGCCAGTGAATAGCTTTTTATTCACATTTCCTAAGGCAGACATTCAATTATAATCTGTTTTCACAAAAAATTCAAAAAATTTCAACTTAAACTCAATTATGAGATTACAACACCTTTTAAAGTGAGTAATAAGGGTTTTTAAGGAATGGCTGACTATAAATAAATTTTTCTTGGCAATGATGGTCTTTTTTTCACATTTCTTGAGGTAAACATTCATTTATAATCTGTTTGAACAAAAAATATAAAAAAATTCAACTTAAAACCAATTATGAGATTATAAATCCATTTAATGTGAGTAATATGGCCTTTGAAAGAATGGGTGACTATAAATAGACTTTTCTTGTCAAAGAATAACCTTTTTCTCCATGTTTCCTGAGGCAGACATTCAATTACAATTTGTTTTAAACAAAAATGTAAAACAAATTTAACTTAAAATTAATTATCAGATTACAAAACCATTTAAAGGGATTAATAAGGCTTTTGAGAGGATGGGTGACTATAAATAGACTTTTTTTTTGTGAATGAATGCCTTTTTCTTCACTTTCTTTGAGGTAGACAATCAATTATAATCTGTTTTAGCCAAAAATATAAAAAAATTTAACTTAAAATCAACTATGAGATTATAAAACCATTTCTAGCGAGTAATAAGGCTTTCGAAGGGTTGCATGACTATAAGTGGACTTTTTATGCTAATAGATTAGTTTTACTTCACGTTTCTCAAAGAAAATATTCAATTATTATATATTTTAATTAGAAATACAAAAAAATTTAATTTAAAATCAATTATGAGATTCCAAAACCATTTGAAGAGAGTAATAAGGCTTTTAAAAGAGTTAGTGACTGTAAATGAACTTTTCTTGTCATTGAATGGCTTTTCCTTCACGTTTTCTAAGGAAAACAATCAATTATTAACTGTTTTCACAAAAAATGCAAAAAATTCAACTTAAAATCAATTATGAGATTACAACACAATTTAAAGTGAGTAATAAGGTTTTGAAGGAATGGGTGACTATAAATGAATTTTTCGTGGCAATGAATGACTTTTCCTTCACGTTTCCTGAGGTAGACATTCAAGTATAATCTGTTTTAGCAAAAAATATAAAAAAATTCAACTTAAAATCAATTATTAGATTATAAAATCATTTAAAGTAGGGAATAAGGCTTTTGAAGAAACAGGTGACTATAAATGAACTTTTCTTGCCAATGAATGGGTTTTTCTTCACGTTTCTTAAGGCAGACATTCAATTGTAATCTGTTTAACTAAAAATGTAAAAAATTCAACTTAAAATCAAATATCAGATTGCAAAACTATTTAAAGTGATTAATAAGGCTTATAAGGGGAAGGGTGACTAGAAATGGACTTTTCTTCTCAATGAATGCCTTTGTTTTCTTTTTTTTTTTTGAAGCAGACAATCAATTATAATATGTTTTAACCAAAAATATAAACAAATTCAACTTAAAATAAAATATGAGATTATAAAACCATTTAAACTGAGTAATAAGGCTTTCGAAAGCTTACG
>NW_018397312.1:33553-36527 GCF_002168275.2 Theobroma umbraticum
AGGCAGACATTTAATTATAATCTGTTTTAGCAAAAAATGTAGAAAAATTCAACTTAAAATTAATTATCAGTTTACAAAACCATTTAAAGTGACTAACAAGGCTTCTGAGGGGATGGGTGACTATAAATGAAATTTTCTTGCCAATGAATACTTTTTTCTTCATATTTTTTGAGGTAGACAGTCAATTATAATCTGTTTTAACCAAAAATATAAAAAAAATCTAACTTAAAATCATTATGAGATTATAAAACTGTTTAAAGCAAGTAATAAGCCTTTCGAAGGCTTGCGTGACAATAAATAGACTTTTTATACTAATGGATTACTTTTCCTTCTTGTTTTCCAAGGCAAACATTCAATTATAATATATTTAATCAAAAATATAAAAATTCAACTTAAAATCAATTATGAGATTACAAAGCCATTTAAAGTGAGTAATAAGCCTTTTGAAGGAGTTGGTGACTATAAATGAACTTTTCTTGTAAGTAAATGGCTTTTATCACGTTTCCCAAGGTAGACATTCAATTATAATCTATTTTCAGCAAAAATGTAAAAAAATTCAACTTAAAATCAATTATGAGATTACAACACAATTTAAAGTGAGTAATAAGGCTTTTGAACGAATGAGTGACTATAAATAGACTTTTCTTGCCAATGAATGGCTTTTTCTTTACGTTTCCTGAGGGAAGCATTCAATAATAATCCGTTTTAACTAAAAATGTAAAAAAATTTAACTTAAAATAAATTGTGAGATTACAAAACTATTTAAAGTGAGCAATAAGGATTTTGAAGGACTAGGTGACTATAAATGGACTTTTCTTACCAATGAATGGCTTTTTTTTCATATTTCTTAAGGCAGACATTAAATTATAATCTGTTTAACCAAAAATATAAAAAAATTCAACTTAAAATCAATTATCATATTACAAAACCATTTAAAGTGATTAATAAGGTTTCTAAGGGGACGAATGACTATAAATAGACTTTTCTTTCCAATGAATGCCTTTTTCTTCCCTTTTTTAGATGCAGACAATCAATTATAACCTATTTTAACCAAAAATATAAACAAATTCAACTTAAAATCAATTATGAGATTATAAAATCATTTAAAACGAGTAATAAGGCTAACGAAAGCTTGCGTGACTATAAGTGGACATTTTATGCTATTGCTTCACATTTTCGAAGACAAACATTCAATTATAATATATTTTAATTAGAAAGGTAAAGCAATTCAACCTAAAATCAATTATGAGATTACAAAACCATTTAAAGGAATTGGTGACTATAAATAAACTTTTCTTGCCAGTGAATGGCTTTTTATTCACGTTTCTTAAGGTAGACATTCAATTATAATATATTTTCATAAAAACTTCAAAAAATTTCAACTTAAACTCAATTCTGAGATTACAACACCATTTAAAATGAGTAATAAGGCTTTTGAAGGAATGGGTGACTATAAATGAACTTTTCTTGTCAATGATGGCCTTTTCTTTATATTTCTCGAGGCAGACATTCAATTATGATCTGTTTTAATAAAAAATTAAAAAAAATTCAAATTAAAATAAATTATGAGATTATAAAATCATTTAAAGTGAGCAATAAGGCTTTTGAAGGAATTGGTGACTATAAATGGACTTTTCTTCCCAATAAATGATTTTTTCTTCATGTTTCCCAAGACAGATATTCAATTATATTATGTTTTACCCAAACATGTAAAAACATTCAACTTAAAATCAATTATCAGTTTACAAAAATCATTTAAAGTGATTTTTAAGGCTTTTAAGGTAATGGGTGACTATAAATGGACTTTTCTTGTCAATGAATAACTTTTTCTTCATGTTTCCCGAGGTAGACATTCAATTACAATCTTTTTTAACAAAAAATAGAAAAAAATTCAATTTGAAATCAATTATGAGATTATAAGTAGACTTTTTATACTAATGGATTACTTTTGCTTCATGTTTTCCAAGGTAAACATTCAATTATAATATATTTTAATCAAAAATATAAAGCAATTCAACTCAAAATCAATTATGAGATTACAAAACCATTTAAAGTGAGTAATAAGGCTTTTGAAGAAATTTGTGACTATAAATGAACTTTTCTTACTAGTGAATGGATTTTTCTTCACGTTTCCTAAGGTAGACATTCAATTATAATATGTTTTCAAGAAAAATGTAAAAAAATTCAATTTAAAATCAATTATGAGATTACAACATCATTTAAAGTGAGTAATAAGGCTTTTGAAGGAATAGGTGACTATAAATGGACTTTTCTTAGCAATGAATGGCCTTTTCTATATGTTTCTTGAGGCACACATTCAATTTTAATCTGTTTTAATGAAAAATGTAAAAAAGTTTAACTTAAAATCAGTTATGAGATTATAAAACCATTTAAAGTGAGCAATAAGGCTTTTGAAGGAATGAGTGACTATAAATGGACTTTTCTTGCCAATGAATGGCTTTTTCTTCACGTTTCTTGAGGTAGACATTCAATTATAATCTATTTTAACCAAAACTGTAAAAAAATTCAACTTAAAATCAATTATGAGATACAAAACCATTTAAAGTGAACAATGAGGCTTTTGAAGGAATGGGTGACTATAAGTGGACTTTTCTTGCCAATGAATGACTTTTTTCTCACGTTTCCTAAGGGAGGCATTCAATTATAATCCGTTTTAGCCAAAAATGTAAAAAAACTCAACTTAAAATCAATTATGAGATTACGAAACTACTTTGCTTCATGTTTTTCAAGGAAGACATTCAATTATAATAAATTTTAATAAAAAATATAAAAAAAATAATTATGTGATTATAAGACCATTTAAAGTGAGTAATAAAGCTTTCAAAGATTTGAGTGAATAAAAATAGTCTTTTCTTGACAATTAATGGTTTTTTCTTCATGTTTCTCAAGGCAATCATTCAATTGTATTCCGTTTTAATAAGAAATTTAAAAAAATTAACCTAAAATCAATTAT
>NW_018397312.1:36537-36942 GCF_002168275.2 Theobroma umbraticum
AACTATTTAAAGCGCGTAATAAGGCTTCCAAAGGCATGAGTGACTCTATATGGACTTTTTCTTGTCAATGAATGACTTTTTCTTTACATTTTCTAAGGCAGACATTCAATTAGAATATGTTTTAACTAAAAATATTAAAACATTTAACTTAAAATCAATTATGAGAATATAAATCCATTTAAAGTGAGCAATAAGGCCTTTGAAGAAATGGGTGACTATAAATAGACTTCTCTTGCCAATGAATGGCTTTCTCTTCACGTTTCCTAAGGCAGATATTCAATTATAATCTGTTTAACAAAAAATGCAAAAAAGTTCAACTTAAAATAAATTATGGACTTTTCTTGCTAATGAATACCTTTTTCTTTCTTTTTTTTGAGGTAGACAATCAGTTTTAATTTGTTTAAA
>NW_018397312.1:37238-37453 GCF_002168275.2 Theobroma umbraticum
ATTTAAAGTGAGTAATAAGGCTTTTGAAGGAATGAGTGACTACAAATGAACTTTTCTTAGCAATGATGGCTTTTTCTTCACATTTTCCAAGGTAGACATTCAATTATGATCTATTTGAACAAAAAATACAAAACAATTCAGCTTAAAATCAATTATGAGACTATAAAACCATTTAAAGTGAGCAATAAGGCTTTTGAAGGAATGGGTGACTATAA
>NW_018397312.1:37571-38139 GCF_002168275.2 Theobroma umbraticum
CATTCAATTATAATATGTTTTCACAAAAAAAGTAAAAAAATTCAACTTAAAATTAATTATGAGATTACAACATCATTTAAAGTGAGTAATAAGGCTTTTCAAGGAATGGGTGACTACAAATGAACTTTTCTTGGCAATGATGGCCTTTTTTTCACATTTTCCAAGGCAGTCATTCAATTATGATCTATTTGAAGAAAAACTACAAAACAATTCAGCTTAAAACCAATTATGAGACTATAAAACCATTTAAAGTGAGCAATAAGGCTTTTGAAAGAATGAGTGACTATAAATGGATTTTTCTTGTCAATGAATGGCTTTTTCTTCACATTTCCCAAGATCGACATTCAATTATAATCTGTTTAGCCAAAAATGTAAAAAAAATCAACTTAAAATCAATTATGAGACTACAAAACCATTTAAAGTGATCAATAAGGCTTCTAAGGAGATAGGTGACTATTAATGGACTTTTTTTGTTAATGAGTGCCTTTTTCTACCCTTTTTTTGTGGTAGACAATCAATTATAATCTGTTTTAACCAAAAATATAAAAAAATTTAACTTAAAATTAAT
>NW_018397312.1:38289-38544 GCF_002168275.2 Theobroma umbraticum
AATGTAAAAAAATTCAACTTAAAATCAATTATGAGATTTCAAAACCATTTAAAGAGAGTAATAAGGCTTTTGAAGGAGTTGGTGACTATAAACGAACTTTTCTTGCCAGTGAATAGCTTTTCCTTCACGTTTTGCAAGATAGATATTCAATTATAATCTGTTTTCATAAAAAATGCAAAAAAATCCAGCTTAAAATCAATTATGAGATTACAACACAATTTAAAGTAAGTAATAAGGCTTTTGAAGGAATGGGTG
>NW_018397312.1:38644-39668 GCF_002168275.2 Theobroma umbraticum
TTATAGTCACCCATTCCTTCAAAAGCCTTATTGCTCACTTTAAATGGATTTATAATCTCATAATTGGTTTTAAGTTAAATTTTTTTTATATTTTGGTTAAAACAGATCATAAATGAATATCTGTCTCGAGAAATGTGAAAAAAAAGCCATCATTGCCAAAAAAGTTTATTTATAGTCACTCATTCCTTCAAAAGCCTTATTATTCACTTTAAATAGTATCGTAATCTCATAACTAATTTTAAGTTGAATTTTTTTGTATTTTCTATAAAAACATATTATAATCGAATGTTTATCTTGAAAATGTATATAAAAAGCCATTCACTGGCAAAAAAAATTCATTTATAGTCACCAATTCCTTCTAAAGCCTTATTACTCACTTTAAATGGTTTTGTAATCTCATAATTGATTTTAAGTTGAATTGTTTTGCATTTCTAATTAAAATATATTATAATTGTATGTTTACCTTGGAAAACATGAAGCAAAAGTGATCCATTAGCATAAAAAGTCCACTAATAGTCACGTAAATTTTCAAAAGACTTATTATTTGCTTTAAATGGTTTTATAATCTCATAATTGATTTTAAGTTGAATTTGTTTATATTTTTTGTTAAACAGATTAAAATTGATTGCCTGCCTCAAAGAAAGAAAAGAAAAAGGCATTCATTGGCAAGAAAAGTCCATTTATAGTCACCCAACCCCTTAGAAGCCTTATTAATCACTTTCAATGGTTTTGTAATCTCATAAATGATTTTAAGTTGAATTTTTTATATTTTTGGTTAAATAGATTATAATTGAATGTCTGCATTAAGAAACGTGAAGAAAAAGCTATTCATTGGCAAGGAAAGTCCATTTATAGTCATCTATTCCTTCAAAAGCCTTATTGTTCACTTTAAATGGTTTTGTTATCTCACATTTGATTTTAAGTTGAATTTTTTTACATTTTTCATTAAAACAGATTATACTTGAACGTTTACCTAGGGAAATATGAAGAAAAGGCCATTCATTGCCAAGAAAAATCTATTTAT
>NW_018397312.1:39768-39881 GCF_002168275.2 Theobroma umbraticum
ATTTTTTATATTTTTTGTTAAAACAGATTATAATTGAATGTCTGTCTCAAAAAATATAAAAAAAGGCATTCATTGACAAGAAAAGTTCATTTATGGTCACCCATTCCTTCAAA
>NW_018397312.1:40274-40493 GCF_002168275.2 Theobroma umbraticum
AAAGACAATACACATAGATTTATTGTAGTTCAGTTAAAGACCTACATCCACTATCTTGATTATTCAACTAAGGATTTTTCAAACCAAATCACTATAAACAGTGAAATTCCCAAACTTTCACCAAGCTTTTATAATGGCTTTTAACAGGTTCAGCCATAACCCTTAACAATGGTTTTTCTCGGGATCAACCAAAAACCAAAAACTAACTTTTCTAGGCTT
>NW_018397312.1:40503-40645 GCF_002168275.2 Theobroma umbraticum
TATGCACTTAATCAAGCTAACCCAAACTTGATTAATCCCCTTAGAGTATCTCACACACTCTTAGCAATTAAGGAGAAGAGAAATAAAGAGGTACCTATGATCACGAACCTGATCTGATGGTACAAGATGAAGTTCTTAACTC
>NW_018397312.1:40655-40798 GCF_002168275.2 Theobroma umbraticum
ATTGGAGTGAAGTGCAGAAAGTATGCAGAGTGTTCTTAAGATTTTTGGACTCTTTTTGATCTTGGAAGCCTTGAAAACTCATTCTTGGCTTTTGGGAGGGCTTTTATACTTGAAAATCAACTCTGATGGTAGCTAGACAGATT
>NW_018397312.1:41056-41285 GCF_002168275.2 Theobroma umbraticum
CTTAGTCGACTAACAAAACTTCTTAGTTGATTAAGTCATTTTTGTCTCTGAACCCAATTTCTGGCAGTAAGCTCTTAGTTGACTAACACTGTCTCTTGGTTGACTAAGTGTTTTCTGTTTCACGATTTGCTTGAACCCATCAACTTCTCTTTTGAGTTTTATCTAACCAACTCCTTTGATTATCCAACTTAGAGGCTTCTTGTTTCATTGCTTAATTGTAGCTCCTTAT
>NW_018397312.1:41385-42591 GCF_002168275.2 Theobroma umbraticum
CACACTTGCTGGAAATTTTCAGCAACTTTTTCATGAGTTTGACTCATGATTTATTGAGTTTTAAGAGCATTTAAATACCATCAATTTTAATTTTGGGTGATCCATGAAAATAGGAAATTATTTCCTACTTTAAAAACAATTCCTAAAATTAAGGATAGAATTTTAATTTTGGGTGGTGCATAAAAATAGGAAATTGTTTCCTACTTTAAAAGAAATTATTAAAATTAAGGATAGTATTTTAATTTGGGAAATTGATAGGAAATAGTTTCCTACTTCATAAGAAATTCCTAAAATTATTTAATAGCATTGAATCTTCCTTAAAATTTTGGTTTGATTAGAAGTTTCCAAAATTTGTTAAGTCACCGTTTAGGTAAATTGAACAACATACAATTTAGGAAACTAATCCATATTCTAAATGTTAGAAATGAAAATGTTGCATTAGATATATTTTAGGAAGTTTACCTAAAATAAAGAAGTTTTAATTATCGAAAGAATTAAAATAGAAAGTCTTAAAGAGGAAAAGTTTATTTCAATGAATTTCTAATAAGAAATAAGAAGTAAAATGTTTACTTTAAGTGTTTTGAAATTGGGAATTTCTTAAACACTAAATTGAAATAAAACAATATCAAATAATTTGAGTTTAGCACTTTAAGTGAATTAATTGATGCTTTTCTCAAATAACACACAATATCACCAAGTGATATTGAGCTTGCATTTATTTCTATGCTTTTAATTGTGATTATAAAGAATGAGGATGATTATGGACTTAGACTTAGAAGATTAGATCATGGATGGTTAAATTTATTCCTCATGGTATTTATTTTAAAATAGGGTCTGCGCACCCTGCCTTATCTCTATTTTCTTTAGGTTGTAAAATACTTTTCTGACCTAACTCTCCTCTAATGTAACTTGAGATTTCTTGATTATAAAATGTAATTAGTTACATCAAAGTGTAAAACTAGGGTTAGCTAGAAATATTTTTGTAACTTGAAGATGGAGATCCAAAGGCGCCATGGAGATTCAAGGAGATTACAAGCAAAGCTTGAAGACAATGTTTATGTAAATCCCTTAAGAATTTAACCAACTAATTTCCTTAATAGCTCGAGGAAATTAGAATTAGTAAAGTCCATATTCATCCTAGTAGTTAACATGAGATAGATTTATTTTTCAGTATATATATATATGATATATGTGAAATGCGATAAA
>NW_018397312.1:42960-43992 GCF_002168275.2 Theobroma umbraticum
GCTAAGTTACCTACCTAATTAGTTTCATTATGGCTTGTTGAGTCACTCAAGGTCGTGGTGGGATGAAAAGGTTCCTAGCTCAAGAAGAAGTTTAAAGGTTAAATTTCTCAAAATAGTAGAGGAAGGCTATTATTTTGATAAAATATTGAGAATAATCATATAAGATTTTAAAACATTGTCTTTATGATTATATAATTTGCATTAATGACTAATAATCATTTATGTTGATTTATATAGGATATGAATCTATCATGGCAAATAGTTTGTCACTTAGAAGCATACTTGATGCAAACAAGTTGATAAGCCTAAATTTCATTGACTGGTCTCGTAATATCAAGATTGTCTTGAAACAAGAGAAGAAGGCTTATGTCCTAGATGGTCCTGTTCTTGAGGAACCTAGTAATGATGCTACAAATGAAGAAAAGGAGGCCTATAAAGTTTGTATAGATGATCTCGATCAAGCCACATGTCTGATGTTGGCTAGTATAGCTCAAGATCTTCAAAAGCAACATGAAGCTATGAATGCTCTTGATATTATCTTAAACCTTAGAGAAATGATCAATAAGGAAAGTCGCATAGAGAGATTCGACATTTCAAGGGAATTGTTCTGATGTAAGATGTCTAAGGGAAGCCCAGTAAGGCCTCATGTGCTTAAGATGATAGGATATATCACTCAACTTGAGCAGTTAGGTTGGGTTATGGATCATGATTTGAACATAGACCTTATACTTTCTTCACTACTAGAGAGCTATTCACAGTTTGTGTTGAACTTCAACATGAACAAGATTGAGGTAACACTTTCAGACTTATTGAATATGCTCACAGAGGCTGAAAACACCATTATGAAGGAGAAGCCTTCTGTTTATCTTGTCTCTTCTAAGAAAAATAAAAATAAGAAAAGAAAATTTTCTAAGAAAGGCAAGGATGAAAAGGCATCAACTTCAAAAGGTATAAAACCTACTAGAGGAGTGAAGAAAGACAAGGACAATGACAAATGCCATTTTTGCGGTAAACTTGGGCACTGAAGGCGCA
>NW_018397312.1:44235-44350 GCF_002168275.2 Theobroma umbraticum
ATGTATGACATATTGAAGGAACCAATGACAAGGAGCAATGAAGAATAAGACCGTGAAGGCAACAACCTTAGTTGATGGTGATCAAGCTTGTTGACCTAGATTAGATTGTGGAACA
>NW_018397312.1:44360-44556 GCF_002168275.2 Theobroma umbraticum
TTAGAACATTGAAGGTTTTCATGGCATGATTGCCAAGATGAGATGTTTTTGGTTTTGGACTTATGGATAAATATTTTATTTTATGTTTAGGAAACATAGATTTGTATTTTGCTAGCATGAGATGCTTAGCTTATATACATTTATCTCTTTACATTACATCTCATTTTATTTTGAAATTGTTCAAAATTATTTATCC
>NW_018397312.1:44566-44711 GCF_002168275.2 Theobroma umbraticum
CCTTGCATGTATGATAATCAATACTAAGTCATAATGATAAGATCATTGTCAGATTGCTTTGCTTTTGATTATAAATCAGAAAGGAAATTCATGACTTAACTTGGAAAGATTAGTGGGAGCTAAAGTAAATAAGTTTACTTGGAAA
>NW_018397312.1:44785-44951 GCF_002168275.2 Theobroma umbraticum
AATAGATAAGATCTATGCACAAAAAATGGATTTAATGGGATGCATAAAGATGCATTATTCATGAGATGAATCCATTAAGCACAAACGATTTGTAGGATGCATATTAATGCATTACTCATGTAAGATGAGTCTACTAAATAATCCAACATGAATGATTGGATAATAA
>NW_018397312.1:45213-45368 GCF_002168275.2 Theobroma umbraticum
TAAAGGAGTTTAACATAGAGAGAATTCTAAATGTTAAAAGTGATATAAAGTCATAATTGAGCAGTTGTATTGGACTGGTTCCAAAATAAGAGATGATTGCGTGATTATATCTATAATCGAATACAAACCTTTTGTTTAGACTACAAAAGAAGAGA
>NW_018397312.1:45796-45893 GCF_002168275.2 Theobroma umbraticum
ATGTATATTTAATCGCATAATTTTATGTGATAGAGGTTTTCTTTCATGTTAGTGTAATAATGAGGAGTTTTTAAGTACTAATTGGATGAAGCCCATG
>NW_018397312.1:45903-46048 GCF_002168275.2 Theobroma umbraticum
GCCTTGCAAGAGAATTATAAAGTTATTCTAATTATGAGATCACTATGCATCAAAGCCACATTCCTAAAATTGTTCGTGGTCATTTTATTGTCAAGATAGGGCATTGACAATGCTCAAAGACTAGTACATGTTAAGCCTCCTTACT
>NW_018397312.1:46376-46490 GCF_002168275.2 Theobroma umbraticum
TCTTGTATGGGGAATGACATACTTTGATTTCACCCCTACGGGTTTGGAAGCAACTAAATGCCTAAACAGGGTGATTTTAGGTATGCCATGAAGCATGCGAAGGTGAATGAGTGG
>NW_018397312.1:46891-47322 GCF_002168275.2 Theobroma umbraticum
GATATTTGATTATAATTTATATTTATTGCCAACATGTTAGAAGCCTAATGGGTCCAAAACATTAAGTGACATGATTGGGATTAAATAAGGATAATTTAATTAAGTTGGACTTAATTGAAAGAGATCAAAATAAAGTGAAAAATTAATTAAGTTCTCCAAAACTTAATTAAATTAAAGTACATCTGTTGTTTAGGGTTACAAATTAGTTTGGTTATATAAATATGTTATATTAGCAAACTAAAAATGAGAAGCGTCCAGCTACTTTTTAGTCATTTCATAAAATAAGAAAAGAAAAATAGTTTTCTTTGTCTTACAAAAATTAAATTCGTCAAGAATTTTGGTCTTTTTGTTTTAGAAACAAAACTTGCTAGCACAAGTAAAATTCTATCTTGGAGAAGGTCTTATTCAGTCACTGTGTGGATTATTGTTAG
>NW_018397312.1:47604-48284 GCF_002168275.2 Theobroma umbraticum
ACTGTTTCTCTGATTAAATATTATTTTTATTTTTTAGCTGTGTTATATTTTAATTTTTGATTATTTTTCATGTTTGAGCATGAGGTTGAATCCCAGCATCATCGACAAGAAAAGTCCATTTATAGTCACTCATTCCTTCAAAAGCTTGATTACTCACTTTAAATAGTTTTGTAATCTCATAATTGATTTAAGTTATATTTTTTTACTTTTTCAGTTAAAACAAATTATAATTGAATGTCTACCTCAAGAAATGTGAAGAAAAGGCCATCTATTGATATGAAAAGTCCCTTTATAGTCACTCAAGCCTTTGGAAGCCTTATTGCTCACTTTAAATAGTTTTATAATTTCATAATTAATTATAAGTGTAATGTTTTTACATTTTTGGGTCAAACAGATAAATTGTATGTTTGCCTCAAGAAACATGAAAAAAAAACCCATTCATTGATAAGAAAAGTTCATTTATAGTCACCCATGCCTTTGAAAGCTTTATTACTCGTTTTAAATGGTTTTATAATCTCATAATTTATTTTAAGCTGAATTTTTTTACATTTATGGTTAAAATAGATTATAATTGAATGTTTGCATTGGGAAATGTGAAGAAAAAGCTATTTATTGATAAAAAAAGACCATTTATAGTCATCCAAGCCTTCGAAAGCTTTATTACTCGCTTTAAATGGTTT
>NW_018397312.1:48530-49305 GCF_002168275.2 Theobroma umbraticum
AATCTCATAATTAATTTTAAGTTAAATATTTTTATATTTTTTATTAAAACAGATTGTATTTGAATGTCTACCTCAAAAAACATAAAGAAAAGGCATTCATTGGTAAGAAAATTCTATTTATAGTCACTCATTCCTTCAAAAGACTTACTACGCACTTTAAATTGTTTTGTAATCTTATAATTGATTTTAAATTGTATTTTTCTTCTTTCTTAGTTAAAATAAATTATAATTGAATGTCTGCCTTGAGAAATGTGAAGCAAAAGCCATCCATTGATATGAAAAATCCATTTATAGTCACTCAAACCTTCGAAAATCTTATTACTCGCTTTAAATGGTTTTATAATCTCATAATTGATTTTAGGTTGAATTTGTTTTACATTTTTAGTTAAAACATATTATAATTAAATGTTTACCTCAGAAAATATGAAGAAAAAGCTATTCATTGACAATAAAAGTCCATTGATAGTCACCCATGCCTTCCAAAACCTTTTTGCTCGCTTTAAATGGTTTTATAATCTCATAATTGATTTTAAGTTGAATTTTTTTCTATTTTTGGTTCAAACATATTATAATTGAATATCTGTCTTAAGAAACATGAATAAAAAGCCATTAATTAACAAGAAAAGTACATTTGTAGTCACCCATGCCTTCGAAAGCCTTATTACTCACTTTAAATGGTTTTATAATCTCATAATTGACTTTAGGTTGAATTTTTTTGAATTTTTGGTTAAAACATATTATAATTAACTATATGCATCAAGAAACGAGAAAAAAA
>NW_018397312.1:49364-50229 GCF_002168275.2 Theobroma umbraticum
TTCAAAAGCCTTATTACTCGCTTCAAATGGTTTTATAATCTCATAATTGATTTGAGGTTGAAATTGTTTTTTATTTTTGGTTAAAATAGATTGTAATTGAATGTTTTCCTTGGGAAACATGAAAAAAAACTCATTCATTAGCAAGAAAAGCCCATTTATAGTCGCTCAAGCCTTCGAAAGCCTTATTACTCACTTTAAATCGTTTCATAATCTTATAATTCATTTTTTGTTAAAATTTTTTATTTTTTTAATTAAAATATATTATAATTGAATGTCTACCTTAAGAAACGTAAAGCAAAAGCCATTCATTAATATGAAAAGTCTATTTATAGCCACTCAAGCCTTCGAAAGCCTTATTACTCGCTTTAAATGATTTTATAATCTCATTATTGATTTTAAGTTGAATTTTTTTACATTTTTCATTAAAACAGATTATTATTGAATGTCTGTCTTAGGAAACATGAAAAAAAAGCTATTCATTGGTAAGACAAGTCTATTTATAGTCACCCATGCCTTTAAAAGTCTTATTACTTACTTTAAATGGTTTTATAATCTCATAATTGATTTTAAGTTAAATTTTTTTTATATGTTCTGTTAAAACATATTGTATTTGAATGTCTGCCTCAAAAAACGTGAAGGAGAAGATATTCATTGATAAGATAAATCCATTTATTTTTCTACTTCAAAAGCCGTATTACTCACTTTAAATGGTTTTGTAATCTCATAATTGATTCTAAGTTGTATTTTTCTACTTCTTCTGTTAAAACAAATTATAATTGAATGTTTACCTTGGGAAACGTAAAACAAAGCCATCTATTGAAATGAAAAATCCATTTATAGTCACCCATGCCTTTGAAAGCCTTAT
>NW_018397312.1:50493-54817 GCF_002168275.2 Theobroma umbraticum
GCTGAATTTTCTTACATTTCTGGTTAAAACAAGTTATAATTAGGTGTCTACCTTAGGAAATATGAAGAAAAAGTCATTCATTGACAAGAAAAGTCTATTTATTGTCACCCATGGCTTCAAAAGCCTTATTACTCGCTTTAAATGGATTTTCAATCTCATAACTCATTTAAGTTGAATTTTTTTTACATTTTTTAGCAAAACAAAATATATTGAATGTTTACCTCGAGAAACATGAAAAAAACCATTCATTGGTAAGAAAAGTCCATTTATAGTCACTAAAGCCTTCAAGGGCCTTATTATTGGCTTTAAATGGTTTTATAATCTCGTAATTGATTTTATAAATTTTTTGATATTTTTGTTAAAACAGATTATGATTGAATGTCTGCCTTGAAAAATGTGAAGAGAAAGGTATTCATTAGTAATAAAAGTTCATTTATACTCATCCATGCCTTCAAAGCCCTATTACTTCCTTTAAATGGTTTTATAATCTCATAATTGATTTTAAGTTGAATTTTTCTATATTTTCGGTTAAAACAAATTATAATTGAAAGCTTTATTAAGAAAAGTTCATTTATAGTCACCAATTACTTCAAAAGCCTTATTACTTACTTTAACTAGTTTTATAATCTTATAGTTGATTTTAGGTTGAATTTTTTAACATTTTTGGTTAAAACATATTATAATTGAGTGTCTGCCTTAGGAAATATGAAGAAAAACCCATTCATTGGCAATAAAAGCCTATTTACAGTCACCCAAGTTTTGAAAAGCCTTATTACTTGCTTTAAATGGTTTTATGATCTCATAATAGATTTTAAGCTGAATTTTTTTATAGTTTTGGTTAAAACATATTATAATTGAATATCTACCTTGGAAAACGTAAAGATAAAGCTATTCATTAACAAGAAAAGTCCATTTATAGTCACCTATGCCTTCAAAAGCCTTTTTATTCGCTTTAAATGGTTTTATAAACTCATAATTGATTTTAAGTTAAATTTTTTTCCTATATTTTGTTACAACATATTATAATTGAATGTCTGTCTTGGAAAATGTGAAGAGAAAACCTTTCATTGGCAAAAAAAAGTCCATTTATAGTCACCTATTCTTTCAAAAGCCTTATTACTCATTTTAAACGGTTTTATAACCTCATAATTGATTTTAGGTTGAATTTTCTTACACTTTTGGTTAAGACATATTATAATTGAGTGTCTACCTTAAGAAACATGAAGAAAAGCTATTCATTCACAAAAAAAAAGTCCATTTATAGTCACCTACGCCTTTAAAAGCCTTATTACGCGTTTTAAATGGTTTTATAATCTCAAAATTGATTTTGAGTTGATTTTTTTTACATTTTTGATTAAAACAGATTACAATTGAATGTTTGCCTTGGGAAACTTGAAGAAAAAGCCATTCATTGGTAAGACAAGTCCATTTATAGTCACCTATACCTTCAAAAGCCTTATTACTTGTTTTAAATGGTTTTATAATCTCATAATTAATTTTAAATTGAATAGTTTTTATATTTTCTGTTAAAATAGATTGTATTTGAATGTCTACCTCAAAAAATATAAAGAAAAAGACATTTATTGATAAAAAAATTTCATTTATAGTCACCCATTCTTTCAAAAGCCTTATTACTCACTTTAAATGGTTTTGTAATCTCGTAATTGATTTTAAGTTGTATTTTTCTACTTTTTCAATTAAAATAAATTATAATTGAATGCTTGGCTTGAGAAATGTGAAGCAAAAGCTATCCATTGATATGAAAAGTCTACTTATAGTCACTCAAACTTTCGAAAGCCTTATTACTCGCTTTAAATGGTTTTATAATCTCATAATTGATTTTAGATTGAATTTTTTTACATTTTTAGTTAAAACATATTATAATTGACTCTGCCTCTAGAAACATTAAGAAAAACCCATTCATGGATAAGAAAAGTCTATTTATAGTCACCAATGCCTTCAAAAAGCTTATTGCTCGCTTTAAATGGTTTTATAATCTCATTATTGATTTTAAGTTGAATTTTTTTATATTTTTAATTAAAACAAATTATGATTGAATGTTATCTTGAGAAACATGAAGAAAAAGCCATTCATTGGTAAGAGAAGTCCATTTATAAGCACCCATTCCTTGAAAAGCCTTATTACTTACTTTAAATGGTTTTATAATCTCATAATTGATTTTAAGTTGAATTGTCTTACATTTTGGGTTAAAACAGATTATAATTGAGTGTCTGCCTTGGGAAACAAGAAGAGAAAGCCATTCATTGACAGGAAAAGTCCACTTATAGTTATCCATGTCTTCGAAAGCCTTATTGCTCGCTTTAAATGGTTTTACAATCACATAATTGACTTTCGGTTGAGCATTTTTGACATTTTTAGGTAAGACAAAATATAATTGAATGTTTGAATCAAGAAACATGAAGAAAAAATATTCATTGGCAAGAAAAGCCCATTTATAGTCACTCAAGCGTTTGAAAGCCTTATTGCTCGCTTTAAATGGTTTTATAATCTTATAATTGATTTTAAGTTGATTTTTTTTACATTTTTAGTTCAAATAGATTAAAATTGAATGCTTTCCTTAGGAAATGTTAAGAAAAAGCCTTTCATTGGTAAGAAAAGTCCATTTATAGTCACTCATTCCTTCAAAAGCCTTATTACTCGCTTTAAACGATTTTATAATCTCATAATTGATTTTAAGTTAAATATTTTTACATTTTTTGTTAAAAAATATTATAGTTAAATATTATAGTTAAATATTTACCTTGAGAAATATGAAGAAAAAAATCATTCATTGACAACAAAAGTTGATTTATAGCCACCCACGCCTTCAAAACCTTATTACTTGCTTTAAATGGTTTTATAATATTGATTTTAAGTAAAAATTTTTTTCTTTTTTGGTTAAAACATATTATAATTGAATGTTTGCCTTAAAAAACATAAAGAAAAGCCATTCATTGACAAGAAAAGTTCATTTGTAGCCACCCACGCCTTTGAAAGCCTTATTACTCACTTTAAATGGTTTTATAATCTCATAATTGATTTTAGATTGAATTTTTTTAGATTTCTAGTTAAAACATATTATAATTAATTGTTTGGCTTGAGACTCTAGAAGAAAAGCTATTCATTTACAAGAAAAGTCTATTTATAGTCACTCATGCCCTCAAAAGCCTTATTACTTGCTTTAAATAATTTTATAATCTCATAATTGATATTAAGTTGAATTTTTTTACTTTTTTTTGTTAAAACATATTATAATTGAATCTTTACATTGGGAAATGTGAAAAAAAAAGTAATTCATTGACAAGAAAAGTCGATTTATAGCCACCCATGCCTTCGAAACCTTATTGCTTGCTTTAAATGGTTTTATAATCTCATAATTGATTTTAAGTTGAATTTTTTTTCTTTTTTGATTATAACATATTATAATTGAATGTCTGCCTTAGGAAACGTGAAGAAAAAGCCATTCATTGATAACAAAAGTTTATTCGTAGCCACCCATGCCTTTGAAAGCCTTATTACTCTCTTTAAATGGTTTTATAATCTCATAATTGATTTTAGGTTGAATATGTTTGGATTTCTAGTTAAAACATATTATAATTGATTGTTTGGCTTGAGAAACTAGAAGAAAAGCCTTTCATTTACAAGAAAAGTCCATTTATAGTCACCAATCCCTTCAAAAGCCTTATTACTCGCTTTAAATGGTTTTATAATCTCATAATTGATTTGAGGTTGAAATTATTTTACATTTTTGACTAAAACAGATTGTAATCGAATGTTTGCCTTAGGAAACATGAAGAAAAATCCATTCATTGGCAAGAAAAGCCCATTTATAGTCTCTCAAGCCTTCGAAAGCCGTATTACTTGTTTTAAATCGTTTTATAATCTCATAATTCATTTTAAGTTAAATTTTTTTACTTTTGAAGGAATGGGTGACTATAAATGGACTTTTCTTGCTAATCAATGGCTTTTTCTTCACATTTTCCATGGCAGACATTCAATTATAATCTATTTTAACTAAAAATATAAAAAAATTCAACTTAAAATCAATTATGAGATTATAAAACCATTTAAAGCGAGTAATAAGGCTTTCGAAATCTTGCATGACTATAAGTGGACTTTTTATACTAGTGGATTGCTTTTGCTTACGTTTCCCAAGGCAAACATTCAATTATAATATATTTTCATAAAAAATATACAAAAATTGAACTTAAAATCATTTATGATATTAAGAAACTATTGAAAGTGAGTAATAAGGGTTTTGAAGGAATGGGTGACTATAAATGGACTTTTCTGGGCAATGAATGGTCTTTTCTTCATGTTTCCC
>NW_018397312.1:55243-56097 GCF_002168275.2 Theobroma umbraticum
TTAAAATCAATTATGAGATTACAACACCATTTAAAGTGAGTAATAAGGCTATTGAAGGAATGAGTGATTATAAATGGACTTTTTTTGGCAATGAATGGCCTTTTCTTGATGTTTCCCAAGGCAAACATTCAATTATAATCTGTTTTAACAAAAAGTGCAAAAAAATTCAACTTATAATCAATTATGAGATTATAAAACCATATAAAGTAAGCAATAAGGCTTTTGAAGGAATGTGTGACTATAAATGGACTTTTCTCGCCCATGAATGGCTTTTTCTTCATGTTTCCCGAGGTAAGCATTAATTATAATCTCTTTTAACAAAAATGTAAAAAAATCTAACTTAAAATCAATTATGAGATTACAAAACCATTTTACTTTATGTTTCTCAAGGAAGACATTCAATTATTATAAATTTTAACCAAAAATGTAAAAGAAAATCAATTATGTGATTATAAAATCATTTAAAGCGAGTAATAAAACTCAAAGGCTTTAGTGAATAAAAATGGGCTTTTCATGACAATGAATGGTTTTTTCATGATATTTCTCAAGGTATTCATTCAATTGTATTCTATTTTAATAAAATTGTAAAAAAATTCAACTTAAAATCAATTATGAGATTCCAAAACAATTTAAAGTCAGTAATAAGTCTTTCGAAAGCTTGGGTGACTATAAGTGAACTTTTTATGCTAATGGATTACTTTTGCTTCACGTTTCCTATGGTAAATATTAAATTATAATATATTTTAATCAAAAATGTAAAGCAATTGAACTCAAAATCGATTATGAGATTACAAAACTATTTAAAGTGAATAATAAAGCTTTTGAAGGAATTGGTGACAATAAATGAACTTTTC
>NW_018397312.1:56197-56313 GCF_002168275.2 Theobroma umbraticum
TTTACTGGGAATAAAAGTCCATTTATAGTCACTCGTCCCCTTAGAAGCCTTGTTAATCAATTTTAAATGATTTTGTAATCTGATAATTGATTCTAAGTTGAATTTTTTTATATTTT
>NW_018397312.1:56323-56571 GCF_002168275.2 Theobroma umbraticum
GATTATAATTGAATGTTTGCCTTAAGAAACATGAAGACAAAGCCATTCATTGGTAAGAAAAGTCTATTTACAGTCACCTAGTCCTTCGAAATCTTTATTGCTCACTTTAAATGGTTTTGTAATCTCACAATTGATTTTAAGTTAAATTTTTTTACATTTTTGGTTAAAACGAATTATTATTGAATGCTTGCCTCAAGAATCGTGAAGAAAAAGCCATTCATTGGCAAGAAAAGTCTATTTATAGTCAC
>NW_018397312.1:56581-56682 GCF_002168275.2 Theobroma umbraticum
AAAAGCCTTATTACTCACTTTAAATTGTGTTGTAATCTCATAACTGATTTTAAGTTGAACTTTTTTGCATTTTTGCTAAAAACAGATTATAATTGAATGTC
>NW_018397312.1:56913-57253 GCF_002168275.2 Theobroma umbraticum
TAAATGGTTTTGTAATCTCATAATTGATTTTGAGTTGAATTTTTTTATATTTTTGATTAAAATATATTATAATTGAATGTTGTCCTTAGAAAACATGAAGCAAAAGTAATCCATTAGTATAAAAAGTCTATTTATTGTCACGGAAGCCTTCGAAAGCCTTATTACTTGAGATTATAAAACTATTTAAAGTGAGTAATAAGGCTTTTGAAGGCATGAGTAACTATAAATGGACTTTTCTTATAAATGAACAGCTTTTTTTCTAGTTTCTTAAGCCAAACAATCAATTATAATATGTTTTAACTGGAAATCTAAAAACAATTCAACCTAAAATCAATTATGA
>NW_018397312.1:57263-57392 GCF_002168275.2 Theobroma umbraticum
CCATTTAAAGCGAGTAATAAGGCTTCAAAGGCATGGGTGGCTACAAATAAACTTTTCTTGTCAATGAATAGCTTTTTCTTTATATTTTCTAAGGTAAACATTCAATTATAATATGTTTTAACTAAAAAA
>NW_018397312.1:57402-57602 GCF_002168275.2 Theobroma umbraticum
TCAACTTAAAATCAATTATGATATTATAAAACTATTTAAAGCAAGCAATAAGGTTTCGAAGGCATGGGTGGATATACATCAACTTTTCTTGTCAATGAATGGTTTTTTCTTTACATTTTCCAAGGTAAACATTTAACTATAATATATTTTAACAAAAAATATAAAAAGATTCAACTTAAAATCAATTATGAGATTATAAA
>NW_018397312.1:57858-58111 GCF_002168275.2 Theobroma umbraticum
GCCAAACATTCAATTATATTCTGTCTTATCCAAAAATGTAAAAAAAGCTCAACCAAAAATCAGTTATGAGATTGTAAAATCATTTAAAGCGAGTAATAAGGCTTTCGAAGATATGGGTAACTATAAGTGGACTTTTCCTATTAATGAATGGCTTTCTCTTCTTGTTTCCCAAGGCAAACACTCAATTATAATCTGTTTTAATCCAAAATGTAAGATAGTTCAACTTAAAATCAATTATGAGATTATAAAACCA
>NW_018397312.1:58121-58312 GCF_002168275.2 Theobroma umbraticum
GTAATAAGGCTTTTCAAGGAATGGGTGCTTATAAATAGACTTCTCTTGCTAATGAATAGCTTTTTCTTCATGTTTTCCAAGGTAAACATTCAATTATAATTTGTTTTAATTAAAAATATAAAAAAATTCAACTTAAAATCAATAATGATATTATAAAACCATTTAAAGTGAGCAATAAGCTTTTCGAAGGC
>NW_018397312.1:58322-58619 GCF_002168275.2 Theobroma umbraticum
ATAAATGGACTTTTCTTATCAATGAATGGGTTTTTCTTAATGTTTCTAGAGGTAGAGTCAATTATAATATGTTTTAACTAAAAATGTAAAAGAATTCAATCTAAAATCAATTATGAGATTATGAAGCCATTTAAAGCGAGTAATAAGGCTTTTGAAGGTTCGAGTAACTATAAGTAGACTTGTCATATCAATGGATGACTTTTGCTTCATATTTCCCAAGCTAGGCATTCAATTATAATTTATTTTAATTGAAAAAGTAAAAAAATACAACTTAAAATCAATTATGAGATTACAAAA
>NW_018397312.1:58629-58819 GCF_002168275.2 Theobroma umbraticum
TGAGTAATAAGGCTTTTGAAGGAGTGGGTGACTATAAATGGAATTTGTTTTCAATAAATGCCTTTTCCTTCATGTTTTTTGAGGCAGACATTCAAATACAATCTGTTTTAACAGAAAATATAAAAAATATTCAACTTAAAATCAATTATAAGATTATAAAACCATTTAAAACAAGTAATAAGGCTTTTGA
>NW_018397312.1:58829-59140 GCF_002168275.2 Theobroma umbraticum
GACTATAAATGAACTTGTCTTACCAATGAATGACTTTCTTTTCATGTTTCCTAAGGTAAATATTCAATTGTAATCTGTTTTAATAAAAAATGTAAAAAAATTCAGCTCAAAATCAATTCTAAGATTATAAAACCATTTAAAACGCGTAATAAGACTTTTGAAGGCCTGGGTGACTATAAATGGACTTTTTTTTGTCAATGAATGGCTTTTTCTTCATGTTTCTTAAGGTAGACACTCAATTATAATCTGTCTTAACTAAAAGTGTAAGAAAATTCAACCTAAAATCAATTATGAGGTTATAAAACCGTTTA
>NW_018397312.1:59168-59466 GCF_002168275.2 Theobroma umbraticum
GGGTGACTATAAATGGACTTTTCTTGCCAATGAAAGGCTTTCTCTTCATGTTTTTCAAGACAGACATTCAATTCTAATTTGTTTTAACAAAATATAGAAAAAAATTTAACTTAAAAATAATTATGAGATTATAAAACCATTTAAAGCGAATAAGAAGGCTTTCGAAGGCATGGGTGACTATAAATGAACTTTTCTTATTAATGAATAGCTTTATCTTTACGTTTCCCAAGGTAAATATTCAATTATAATATATTTTAGCCAAAACTATAAAGAAATTCAGCTTAAAATCTATTATGAG
>NW_018397312.1:59476-59727 GCF_002168275.2 Theobroma umbraticum
TATTTAAAGCAAGTAATAAGGCTTTTCAAAGCTTGGGTGACTGTAAATAGGCTTTTCTTGCCAATGAATGGGTTTTTTTTCATATTTCCCAAGGCATACA
Source organism: Theobroma umbraticum (assembly GCF_002168275.2). Taxonomy (NCBI): domain Eukaryota; kingdom Viridiplantae; phylum Streptophyta; class Magnoliopsida; order Malvales; family Malvaceae; genus Theobroma; species Theobroma umbraticum. The sequence continues at coordinate 59,577 of NW_018397312.1, forward strand.
CTTAATTATAATCTGTTTTAACTAAAAATGTTAAAAAATTCAACCTAAAATCAACTATGAGATTATAAAACCAGTTAAAGTAAGTAACAAGGCTTTTGAAGTAATTGGTGACTATAAATGAACTTTTCTTAATAAGGCTTTCAATTATAAT
>NW_018397312.1:59840-59956 GCF_002168275.2 Theobroma umbraticum
AAATTCAACTTAAAATTAATTATGAGATTATAAAACCATTTAAAGTAAGTAATAGGGCTTTGAAGGCATGGATGACTATAAATGAACTTTTGTTACTAATGAATACCTTTTCCTTT
>NW_018397312.1:59970-60273 GCF_002168275.2 Theobroma umbraticum
AATTAATTACGAGATTATAAAACCATTTAAAGCCAGTAATAAGGCTTTCGAAGGCTTTAGTGACTATAAATGGACTTTTCTTACCAATGAATGGATTTTTTTCATGTTTTTTGAGGTAAACATTCAATTATATTTTGTTTTGCTAAAAACTGTAAAAAACTTCAACCTAAATGAGTTATGAGATTGAAAATCCATTTAAAGCGAGTAATAAGGCTTTCGAAGCCATAGGTGACAATAAATGGACTTTTCTTGTCAATGAATGGCTTTTTCTTCACGTTTCCTAAGGTAAACACCTAATTATAA
>NW_018397312.1:60283-60411 GCF_002168275.2 Theobroma umbraticum
TTGAAGGAATGGACGACTATAAATGGACTTTTCTTGCCAATGAAAGGCTTTTTCTTCATGTTTGCTAGGGTAAACATTCAATTATAATCTATTTTAACAAAAAATATAAAACAATTGAACTTAAAATC
>NW_018397312.1:60864-61050 GCF_002168275.2 Theobroma umbraticum
ATTATGAGATTATAAAACCATTTAAAGTAAGTAGTAAGGCTTTTAAAGGCATGGGTGACTATAAATAGACTTGTTTTTACCAATGAATGGCTTTTTCTTCTTATTTCCTAAGGTAAACATTCAATTATAATGTGTTTTAATAAAAAATGTAAAAAAAATCAACTTAAAATCAATTATGAGATTATA
>NW_018397312.1:61176-62979 GCF_002168275.2 Theobroma umbraticum
TTGAGTGGCTATAAATAGACTTTTCATATTAATGGATGGCTTTTGCTTCATGTTTCTTAAGGTAGACATTCAATTATAATATATTTTAATTAAAAAGTAAAATAATTCAACAAAAATTGAATTATGAAATTATAAAACGATTTAAAGTGAGAAATAAGATTTTTGAAGGCTGGAGTGACTATAAATGGGCTTTTCTTGCCAATGAATGGCTTTTTCTTCACATTTCCCAAGGTAGAGATTCAATTATAATATGTTTTAACAAAAAATGTAAAAAAATTCAACTTAATATCAATTATGAGATTATAAAACTATTTGAAGCGAGTAATAAGGCTTTTGAAGGTATGAGTGACTATAATTGGACTTTTCTTGTCAATGAATAGTTTTTTTCTCGTTTCTCAATTCATATAGTTAATTATAATATGTTTTAACCAGAAATTTTAAAAAATTCAACCTAAAGTCAATTATGAGATTATAAAACCATTTAAAGTGAGTAATAAGGCTTTTGAAGGTATGAGTGACTACATATGTACTTTTCTTGTTAATTAATGACTTTTTCTTCATGTTTCTCACGGAAGATATTCAATTATAATATGTTTTAACTAAAAATGAAAAACAATTCAACTTAAAATCAATTATGAGATTATAAAACCATTTAAAGCGAGCAATAAGGTTTTGAAAGGCATGGGTGACTATCAATGGACTTTTCTTGTCAATGAATAGCTTTTTCTTCATGTTTCTTGAGGTAAGCATTTAATTATAATATGTTTTAACTAAAACTGTAAAACAAATTCAACCTAAAATCAATTATGAGATTATAAAACCATTTAAAGTGAGTAATAAGGTTTTCGAAGGTTTGAGTGACTATAAATGGATTCTTCATATCAATGGATGGCTTTTGCTTCACATTTCCCAAGGCAAACATTCAATTATAATTTGTTTTAACTGAGAAAGTAGAAAAATACAATTTCAAATCAATTATGAGATTATAAAACAATTTAAAGTGCGTAATAAGGCTTTTGAAGGAATGAGTGACTATAAATGAAATTTTCTTGTCAATGAATGCTTTTTTCTTTCTGTTTTTTTAGGTAGACATTCAAATACAATCTGTTTTAATAAAAAATATAAAAAAATTTAACTTAAAATTAATTATGAGATTACAAAACGATTTAAAGTGAGTAATAAGGCTTTCGAAGGCTTGAGTGACTATAAATGGAATTTTTGTGCCAATAGATGGCTTTTGCTTCACGTTTCTCAAGGTAGACATTCAATTATAATATATTTTAATTAAAAATATAAAATAATTTCAACTTAAAATCAATTATGAGAGTACAAAACTATTTAAAGCGAGTAATAAAGCTTTCGAAGGCTTGGTGACTATAAATGGTCTTTTCTTATCAATAAATGACTTTTTCTTCACATTTTTCAATGCAAACATTCAATTATAATCTATTTTAACCATAAATGTAAAAAAATTCAACTTAAAATAAGTTATGAGATTATAAAACCATTTAAAGCGAGTAATAAAGCTTTTAAAGGCATAGGTGACTATAAATGAACTTTTCTTGCCAATGAGTGATTTTTTTTTTCATGTTTCTTGAGGTAGACATACAATTATAATCTATTTGACCCAAAAATATAAAAATATTCCACTAAAAATCAATTATAAAATTATAAAACTATTTAAAGTGAGCAATAAGGCTTCCAAAGGCTTGAGTGATTATAAAGGGACTTTTCAAATCAATAGATAGCCTTTTCTTCACATTTCTTGAGGTAGACATTTAATTATAATTTGTTTTAACCGAA
>NW_018397312.1:63134-63540 GCF_002168275.2 Theobroma umbraticum
TTTAAAGTGAGTAATAAAGCTTTTGAAGGAATGGGTGATTATAAATGGACTTTTCTTGTCAATGATGCTAGGATTCAACCTCATGCTCAAACATGAAAAATAATCAAAAATTAAAATATAACGCAGTAAAAAATAAAAATAATATTTAATCAGAGAAACAATTTTATCTTACAGGATCAATGTTTGTATTTTCATGTAACTTTTAAATAAATTATAAACACTTATAGGTTTAAGAGTTACATACCTTGCTCTAGATATCGTAATTAAGAGCCAATTACATCAAAAAATAATTGCTTCTTCACCTTTTGGATTTGTCAAATCTTCAGCCACCCAAGTGCTTGGCCTTTAACAATAATTCATACAGTGACTGAATAAGACCTTCTCCAAGGTAGGATTTTACTTGTAC
>NW_018397312.1:63550-63915 GCF_002168275.2 Theobroma umbraticum
TGTTTCTAAAACAAAAGGACCAAAATTCTTGCCGAATCTAATTTTTGTTGGACAAAGAAAACTATTTTTCTTTTCTTATTCTATGAAATGGCTAAAAAGTGGCTGGAGGCTTCTCATTTTTAGTTTGCTAATATAACATATTTATATAACCAAACTAGTTTGTAACCCTAAACAATAGCTATATTTTAATTTAATTAAGTTTTTGAGAACTTAATTAATTTTTTACTTTATTTTGATCTCTTTCAATTAAGTCCAACTTAATTAAATTATCCTTATCTAATCCTAATCATGTCACTTAATGTTTTGAACCAATTAGGCTTCTAACATGTTGGCAATAAATATAAATTATAATCAAATATCAATTT
>NW_018397312.1:64241-64354 GCF_002168275.2 Theobroma umbraticum
ATTTTCCTCAAATTCATCATGCTTTGGCCAAAGACTTTATACAAGTTAATCAAGGGTTGAGAACAAGTGAGATACATCCCCTCATATCACTTAGGGTGATGAACCTCTCTTGA
>NW_018397312.1:64740-64905 GCF_002168275.2 Theobroma umbraticum
ATGAGATCGATTACTTACTTTTCAAGTAAAGAGGCTTAACATGTACCAGTCTTTGAGCATTGTCAATGCCCTGTCTTAACAATACAATGACCAAGAACAATTTTAGGAACGTGGCTTTGATGCATAGTGATCTCATAATTATAATAACTTTATAATTCTCTTGCA
>NW_018397312.1:65005-67191 GCF_002168275.2 Theobroma umbraticum
AAACCATTTAAAGTGAGTATTAAGGCTTTTGAAGGAATTGGTGACTATAAATGAATTTTTCTTGCCACTGAATGGCTTTTTATTCACGTTTCCTAAGGTAGACATTCAATTATAATTTTTTTTCACAAAAACTTTAAAAAATTTCAACTTAAACTCAATTATGAGATTACAACACCATTTAAAATGAGTAATAAGGCTTTTGAAGGAATGGGTGACTATAAATGATCTTTTCTTACCAATGATGGCCTTTTCTTTATATTTCCTAAGGCAGACATTCAATTATGATATGTTTTAATAAAAAATATAAAAAAATTCAAATTAAAATGAATTATGAGATTATAAAAGCATTTAAAGTGAGCAACAAGGAGATTACAAAACCATTTAAAGTGAGCAATGAGGCTTTTGAAGGAATGGGTGACTATAAGTAGACTTTTCTTGCCAATGAATGGCTTTTCCCTCACGTTTCCCAAGGCAAACATTCAATTATAATCTGTTTTAGCCAAAAATGTAAACAAATTCAACTTAAAATCAATTATGAGATTACAAAACTATTTTGATTCACGTTTCTCAAGGCAGACATTCAATTATAATAAATTTTAATAAAAAATATAAAAAAATTAATTATGTGATTATAAGACCATTTAAATTGAGTAATAAAGCTTTCAAAGGTTTGAGTGAATAAAAATCGACTTTTCCTAGCAATGAATGATTTTTTCTTCACGTTTCTCAAGGCAATCATTCAATTGTATTTCGTTTTAATAAAAAATGTAAAAAAAATTAACCTAAAATCAATTATGAGATTGTAAAACTATTTAAAGCGCGTAATAAGGCATTCGAAGATATGGGTAACTATAAATGGACTTTTTCTTGTCAATGAATGATTTTTTCTTTACATTTTCCCAAGTAGACATTCAATTAGAATCTATTTTAACTAAAAATATTAAAGAATTCAACTTAAATTCAATTATGAGAATATAAATCCATTTAAAGTGAGCAATAAGGCTTTTGAAGGAATGGGTGACTATAAATGGACTTCTCTTATCAATGAATGATTTTCTCTTCATGTTTCTCGAGGAAGAACTTCAATTATAATCTGTTTGACCAAAAATGTAAAAAGTTCAACTTAAAATCAATTACCAGATTACAAAATCATTTAAAGTGATTAATAAGGCTTCTAAGGGATGGGTGATTATAAATGGACTTTTCTTCCCTATGAATGCTTTTTTCTTCACGTTTTTTGAGGCAAACAATCAATTATAATCTGTTTGAACTAAAAATATAGAAAAATTTAACTTAAAATCAATTAGGAGATTATAAAACTATTTAAAGCGAGTAATAAGGCTTTTAACAGCTTGCGTGACTACAAGTAGACTTTTTATAATAATATATTACTTTTGCTTCACGTTTCCCATGGCAAACATTCAATTATAATATATCCTAGTCAGAAATGTAAAACAATTCAACTTAAAATCAATTATGAGATTACAAAACAATTTAAGGTGAGTAATAAGGCTTTTCAAGCACTTGGTCACCATAAATGAACTTTTCTTGCTAGTGAATGGCTTTTTCTTTATGTTTCCCAAGGTAGACATTCAATTATAATCTTTTTTCATGAAAAATACTAAAAAATTTAACTCAAAATCAATTATGAGATTACAACACCATTTAAAGTGAGTAATAAGGCTTTTGAAGGAATGGGCGACTATAAATGAACTTTTCTTGACACTGATGGCCTTTTCTTAACATTTCCTGAGGCAAACATTCAATTATGATCTGTTTTAACAAAAAATATTAAAACATTCAACTTAAAATCAATTATAAGATTATAAAACCATTTAAAGTGAGCAATAAGGCTTTTCAAAGAATGGGTGACTATAAATGGACTTTTCTTTCCAATGAATAGCTTTTGCTTCATGTTTCCCAAGGAAGACATTCAATTATAATCTGTTTAGCCCAAAACGTATAAACATTCAACTTAAAATCAATTATCAGATTACAAAACCATTTAAAGTTATTAATAAGGCTTCTAAGCGGATGGGTGACTACAAATGGACTTTTCTTCCCAATGAATGCCTTTTTCTTCACTTTTTTTGAGGTAAACAATCAATTATAATCTGTTTTAACTAAAAATATAAACAAATTCCACTTAAAATCAATTATGAGATTATAAAACCATTTAAAGCGAG